>NW_025955590.1:0-19451 GCF_022376445.1 Fomitopsis serialis
ACTTTGTCGGGGAAGACGCAGGTCGAGAGACAGGAGATAACCTTCTTGACGCCGAGGACGTGAGAAGTATGCAGAATGTTATCGTTTATGAGGATGTTGTCGCGCAGGAACGTGAGCTACGAACAGAGATAAACAAGGAACTACGCTGGACAAAGGAAAGTGCTTACGTTACGCTTCATGTTGATGTACACCCCTCCGACTACAATCGTGCGGGCGATCATCGTAGAAGTTGTTAGGTTAGCACAACTGCTTGACAGTCATCGACGCACCGATTGCGGCCAGATGAATGACGTGGGTCGGCTTATGCTTCTCGAACAATGCCTTCGTCTGTACTGGGTCTCTATGCGCAAATCGTCCCTTCAATCATTCGGGCGAGAACGGATCCGACATACCTTAGGTCCGCGTCCTTCGAACTCACGAACACCCAATGCTCCCCTGTTCGTTTACCAAATCGCGAGCCCTCGGGCTCTGTGGCGAGAACGTGTTGTAGCGCCTTGCCCACTAGGCCCGTACCTCCAGTAACCAGAATGACTGACATATCTGCCATGTACGAGGCGAGGCAGGATTGAAGTGGTGATTATTACGGAGCTGAGATTGAGCTAGCAAGCTGCGCCGCAGTCCCCATCCCTATGTAGCGCCGCCTCGCACTTCCAAGAGCGAGCGTCTGCCTATCAGAAATGTACGATGTGTGAGAAAGGTCGTGCTTACCTGCGTCTATGGTCACGATGAACACTGACAGGGCTTATAGAAATAGAGGCTCCCGAGATGTTCAAAGTAGCGGCCACAAGTTGGTCTGGGTGCTGCCAATCGTCCGAGCAGGAGCCCAAGATCCGCTGTAATTCGGAGGGATTTTAGCACATCTGTAACGGCGGATATATCTGCTACTTTCAGTGCTAGCACACAGCCAGCTCGCACCGCACTGGTTCCGAGAGTTGCCATTGCCAAAGAGAATGTGAAGATAGAGCGAGACGCCAGCCTAAGAATGCCGCCGCTTGAAGCGCCGAAGCTGTTCGCGTCAAGTTCAAATTGGTTACTTATGTAAATAATGCCTTGTAACAACGCGTACTGAAGAAAGTCATTGTACGTCACTTACATACTCTAATGAGGTATAAGAAACTCAACCTTCCCTCCCTCCCCTCTCGAGTCCTCGAGCTCGAGCAAGCTTCACACTCAGGATGCCTCAATCAGTCATTCTGGTCACTGGCGGAACAGGCCTTGTTGGCAGCGCCATCAGGCACATCATAGAGACCGAGCCTGCAGGCTCGCGATTTGGCAAGAAGCCCGGCGAGGAATGGGTGTTCGTGAGCTCGAGCGAGGGTGACCTAAGGTGTGTATGAGAGACCCTATAGATGCCATTGCTTACACTGAGAGTGCGGCAGGGATCCGGAGCAGACAAAGAAGTTGTTCGAGAAGTACAAGCCTACGCATGTCATCCATCTTGCGGCGCTGGGTGGGTATTCAGTCTGAGGAGAGAATGCGCGCTGACTAACGATGGGCATGCAGTTGGAGGGTTGTTCAAGAACATGAAGTATAAAGTGCGCTGCTCTTGTTGCTTCCGTTTCAACTACCCTGACATCTAGCTACCCCTGTTAGCTCACCTTCCTTCGCGATAACATCCTCATCAACGACAACGTCCTCCATACATCTCACACCACCGGCGTGACGAAGGTCATATCCTGCCTCTCGACATGTGTATTCCCAGACAAGGTCGCCTACCCCCTCGATGAGACCAAGATCCATCTCGGCCTCCCTCACGAGAGCAACTTCGGCTATGCTCACGCGAAGCGTATGGTGGATGTGCAGAACCAGTGTGTACTTAGCGCTAGGATACTTCCCTTGACGTGGTCTGACTAGGTTTCCGGAACAGCGCGTACAAGGACCAGTTCGGAGACAACTTCACGAGCGCGATCCCCACGAACGTCTTCGGGCCGGACGATAATTTGTCCGTACCACCTCGATCATAGTCTGGCTGATTCACTCACCACAGCTACCCTCAGTGACTTGGAAGGCTCGCACGTCATTCCTGGGCTGATCCACAAGTGCTACCTCGCGAAGAGTACGCATTGCTGTCGCTGTCTGCTGGGATGAGCTCACAAGTGCCTTCAGAAAACGGCACACCGTTCGTCGTGATGGGTACGGGAAAGCCCCTGCGGCAGTTCATCTATTCGTACGACCTCGCGAAGCTGTTCATATGGCAGCTCCGGGAGTACGATGACGTCGAGCCCGTTATCCTCTCCGGTGAGCAGCGTTGACTGTTACCTTGCGATACTTCACTTACTCTGCACGCTCTCCAGTCGGCGAGGATGAGGAAGTGTCGATCAAACAGGTCGCGGACGCAATCGTGAAGGCGATAGACTTCCAGGGCGAGTACACGTTCGACGCGACCAAGGCAGACGGGCAGTTCCGCAAGCCGGCGTCGAACAAGAGGCTTCTCAGTCTGATGGGTGGCTTCGAATTCACGCCATTTGAAAAGGGTGCGGCATGTCCATCTCACTTGTCATTGATGTAGAAGTTGACCTCCATCACGATGTAGCATTGGACGACACCGTCAAGTGGTTCCTCACGAATTACGATAACGCAAGGACGGGTCTGAATGACCGACCGACCGGGCACTGATGCGAGTGTTAGACGTGCAGAGTTAAGGCGGACTTGTGCTTGAATGAACATACCCATGTAACAGTTGATGTATTGCTGCATCGCTATTCACCATAGCCCTGCTAGCTGACAGGGGAGACAGCTGCGAACAACGGACCGCCTGCTGCGCGGAACTCGTGCTGTCCGAGTTCTACCTTTCGCTGGCAATGTGCTCTACTATCTCCGATGGGTCTTCGTGGTGTTCTCTTCGCGAGCAGAGCTGTGTCAAGGCAAATGTCGACGACCGATGTAAGTCCCCAACGCTGGGAAGCCTTCAAGCTCCAAATATTGCTTCATTTTGCAATGGTGTTCTTCCTTTACTCGATTGCAACTCCGTGATAGACTGACCGGCTCCGACGTTGACATCTCACAGAACCTTGCAGTGTAGGCAAGTATGAGCTCGAGCGTTCTATGGCCATGACTCATCGTATAACGATGTGCTGACTTCTCGTCATGTCCCGAGCTGCGATACAGGTCATTGGCATCCATTCAAAATGATGATGCGAGGTGTTAGGGTCGACCAGAACCGGCGGCCACGGATAAATTGCGTAGCAATCCACGACATATCAAGCTCCAGTCCAGAGGAGCCTACCGGAACAACGAGGGTACGTCACTGAAGTATAGCAGACAACTGACCGGCTTCAAGTTGACAGGCGTGAGTCCCTGAACCAGCGCCCTTGTATGTATGGGTACATAGCACAGCCGTGCGTTCTGGCTGGTGTAATCACTCATCACCCTGCTCGCCATGACTTCGACCTCGATCCAGTTGTTCGTCGAGAATCCGACATGCCACGTCGGAGAGACGGTTCGAGGCACTGTGACGTTGGATATCCCGACCCTGCAAGCTGAGAATGTAAACGAAGTAGTGCTTCGCATGACGGGCCTGCTCACGATGTGAGTGCCACATCTCTGTTACCTTTATATGTGTTCATTGACATCCATCTCAGCGGCTACACCGTAGGAGTCAACCCCCGGGTCCCCCGTATAGGGCGCATCTTCTACGTCAACAAGACACAAGAAGTATGGAAACGAGAAACAGAAGATGACTCTGCGTGCTCTGGCGTTTTCACGATGGAATTCAATTGGAGAATGTCGGATCGTGCGCCGCAGTCCGTTGAGACGAGCGAGAAGAATCCCGTCTGCTACGTCAGTATGGTATACCGCATCGAAGCTGTGGGCGTCCGCCATGGATTGCTGCGGCGGAACAAACGTATCCGTCGCACGATTACTGTACTACCTCCAAACCCGATCGGTCAAATGGAACCGGATGCGCTCGAGCGACTTCGCCGAGGATGGGAAGGACCCTGGAGACAGATGGGAGTGAGCAAACACATCCGCAGGTTCTGGCTGTTGGGTGATAATGCATACGTGGAAATACTGGTGCGTCGCATGTGCACTAGGACTTCCGTGTCGTTGTTTCGGTGTCATCTGATTCTCAGTGCCCGGCGCTCCAGTTGGCCTGCCCCGAAAGAGTCTTGCCCATCGCGATTAATACCGACATACCGTTCAAGTTGATCGTCATTACTAAGAGCCAACCAGGGCCTTACAAGCCAGAGGAAGAGTCGTGGCCTCATCGCCCTGCAAAGCAGAGCGACATCCATTTCGCTAGGCATCAGATCGTCGACATAACCGTGCAGAACAGTCAGATCAGAGGGACTATCAAGCAGAGAGGTGGTACTCTGGCAAAACTGAAAATAGGAGACGTGGACTGGGAAAGACAGGCAAAGAAGTGGGAGGCGTATGAAGGCGGCGAAGGCAGATGGATTTCCACAACTGTCCTGAAGTCAAGCTTTCGGCAGGAGAGTCCTGATGCACATATCAGCCTGCAGCACACGGGTGGTCGGGCGGATATTGACGTTCAGGTACGCGGACACGACTGGCAGTTACGTTGGACACAAGTCTCACTGTTTGTACCAGCACAACCTACACGTCAGAGTCCGCCTCGGTGTGATGCGTTGGCTGCGTGTAAACGTGCATTTGGCGTAAACATCTTCGTGTAGCCCCGGAGCTATTGACTAATAGCCACAGTACCACGGTATCAGTTGGGCCAGACTACTTACTGTCTCCGAAGTTCGCGAACGCCTAGTCCTTCTGTGTTTCTCGAATTCTTCGTCCGTACTAACCTTCGCTTCTTACTCTATCGATGCGCCGTCCTGGACACTGGTGCGCGGAGACTGGGATATAATGACAGTACTTGTAGTGCTGTCCCACGAAGATAATACAAAGATGTGGTCACTACAGTGTGCATTCAACAAAGCCTCATTCACATTATATTCTCGTAGCCGTACAATGCGCAAGGATAGCACCGCCGTCGTTAGTGAAAATCGAGAAATATTAAACGAGCGTCGAGCGAGTCACGTGCCTATTTCCTGGAGAGCTCGTCGCCGTCGGACACAGCGAGCACATCGTCTACTCTCACCACCACCACCACCCACACCAACGAGCTCCCAATCTCCTCCTCGCCTCCTGTCCTGTTCGCCTCCTTTTCGCCTCCGCCATATCCTCATCTAGCCCTCGCCCCTGCTCCTGAGCGTCCCTGAGCCCGGGATCAAGATATCCTCCGACTCTTCTTCCGCGTCTACTTCGCGCGCGGTTAGCAAAATCCGCAATATATACATATACACATCTGACAGCTTGCAGTCCAACCAGCCTTCTTCTCTCCCCGTCATGTCGACCTCTCAGATTGCAGACGTTCCGACACCGTTCTCGCCGCTCTTGAAGCTGAACTTGCCTTCGCCTGCGGAGTATAGAAAGCGCAAGGTTGCGCTCATCTCTGGTGCGCACAATGTCTCTATGAGTCGAGTTACGTGCTCATGTCTCTTCCCGCCGTCAGGTATCACTGGACAGGATGGGTCGTATCTGTGAGTGTTCCTCTGTCTTCTCTCCCCCAGGAGGCTCGTGTGACATGCACCTCGTACGACAAACGCTTCTACATACCGCGCATCTGCCTCTCAGGCGACGGGGTCCTGTCCGGCAGTCGTCGACTAGCGGGCATGCGCAGGGCACGATCTGTGGAGCACTTGCGAGCTCATCACGGCTATCTCGGTTATCCTCAGACTCGCGGCGTGCACACACCCTGACTTCCGCGCAACTTCCGCGTCGCTCCGAGATGACTGGAAGTGCGTCGTCGCCTTCGAGCGCGGTCGTTTGTTGGCACCGTTCTGGTTAGCACATCTGTGCCTGCATGATCATGGGCGCCCAGACGCTAGATTAGCGCACCGATCGAGGATGCAGCCCGTGTACTCGATCGAAGTCATCTAACTTGGCGCAAAAGACAGTAATCCCTGTTGGCGAATTGCACGGGGAGCGCATTCGACTATTGTTCTCATCTTCCTTAAACTGTTGTCTCACTCTGCAATGCTTTCAGGACGGAGTTGCTACTCTCAAAGGGATACGAGGTACACGGCATCATCCGGCGATCGTCGAGCTTCAACACGAGTCGGCTGCACCACTTATACGAAGACCAGCACGAGCGGCCGAACAAGTTCAAACTGCACTACGGCGACCTCAGCGACAGCACGAACCTCGTGTACATCATTGCGCAGGTGCAGCCGACAGAGGTGTACAATCTCGGCGCGCAGTCGCACGTCAAGGTCTCGTTCGAGATGGCGGAGTATACGGGCGACGTGGATGGGCTGGGCACGCTGCGGCTGCTGGACGCGATCCGGACGTGCGGACTCGAGCGCCACGTGCGCTTCTACCAGGCGTCGACGTCTGAGCTCTACGGCAAAGTCGTCGAAACGCCGCAGAGCGAGACGACGCCGTTCTACCCGCGCAGCCCGTACGGCGTCGCGAAGCTGTACGCGTTCTGGATCACGAAGAACTACCGCGAGGCGTACGGCATGTACGCGTGCAACGGCATCCTCTTCAACCACGAGAGCCCCCGCCGTGGCAGGACGTTCGTCACCCGCAAAATTTCGCGTGCCGCGGCGGATATCTCGCTCGGCAAGCAGTCGTGTCTCTACCTTGGTAACATCGACGCCCAGCGTGACTGGGGCCATGGTGAGATCTGTGCTCTCTATCGCCCTGCGCTGACGCTCACTGCGGACATCGGATAGCCGCTGACTATGTCGAGGGCATGTGGCGCATGCTCCAGCAAGACACGCCCGACGACTTCGTCCTCGCCACGGGCGAGATGCACCCTGTGCGCGAATTCGTCGAGAAGGCCTTCGGAATACTCGGCATGAATATCCAGTGAGTCTTCGTTACCATCTTCCTCCTTCACGCAAGCCGCTATTCGGTCGCCTCGCTCACGTACTCTCCTATAGATGGCGTGGCTCCGGAACCGAAGAGGAGGGTGTGGACACGAAGACTGGCAAGGTCGTCGTTAAGGTGGACTCGCGGTACTTCCGTCCCGCTGAAGTCGAGTATGTGTTTTCCCCGCATGTGGAACCGTCAGTTGAATCCTTTTCGCACCGTCTCCAGGCTCTTGCTCGGCAATCCCGCGAAAGCCGAGAAGCTTCTCGGGTGGAGGCGCAAGGTTAACTTCGACTCGCTTGTGAAGGAGATGGTCGAGGCTGACCTGAAGGCGGCGGGTTCGCTCGTGGAGGACCAGAACTAAGCTTGACGTATCTGCTGTGTGAGACGGCGTCGTCATCTAGCCGTGACATTGATTCCTGAATACAATCACTAATGCAGCGCACGTCGTATACCATATAGACTGCAAACTGTACCCATGTATATCAACTGATTATCGCCTCCAGTTTGTTCAGTCGCGACCGGATTGCGCGGCCCTAGTCAAGCTGTCCATCGATGCACTCGCTTGTGCCAGGGCCGCATCCCATAGCATTTAGCATGGGCGATGCTACTGGTGTCCGCTAGTCGAGTGCGCGGATAGCTGTCTCATGCATTCCGAATCGATGCGTACGATCCAGCTGACTCGAGTGCGAGCCTCACCGGAGCTGCGACTCGGACACGTTCAGTGATGGAACGTTTGGGGGTGCGAACCCAGAACTAGATGATAGGCTTTGTCTTGACGAGCCTGTCCTTGAATGTTTCGCAGCGCCCCTGCGAGGTCTCATAATTATTACTGGCGTCCCCGTATACGAAGCTAGATGGACGGTGGCACAGTGGCAACCTCACTCTTGGCCAGTCTAAAAGCAACTTGGGTGTCGTTGTGCCCATGTCAGAATCTACAGTATGATTTGACAGATCTTCAGCTATGTGCTCGCTGCCGTAAGGCGCGGTCAGCCTCGTATGTTTCCCTCACCTGAGATGATTTAGCGTAAAACATATATTTCCCATCTTGGGAAACACTCGCACCTTGAACCAGAACTCCGCATCATCTAGTAGGCGTACTGCAGTCGCAGCTAGTGCCTTCGCAACATCAAGGGTGACTTTGTGCGCCGCATCGCTCGCGGCCGAATCCGCGAATGCTATGGTGTGGTTGCCTCCGTTCTCGACAGTTGGGATGGCTGATGAGATTTATGAAGCGCGACTGATCTACGAGGATGAGCTGCATCGCTCACCGAATGATGGGTGCAATGCGGGCAAAGCTTTCGGGTTTCTGTTTGAACAATGGGCTGTCGATCATGACGAAGACGTACCATAGGTGACATTGCCCTGCATCAAAGACGCGTCGTCAGCACCATGCCGATGTTGTTACATACACTACTCACAAAGTCCGTCGATGCGCTTTGTATGCCATATCCATACGTAACTGAGCCATATCTGCTCCGGAAGACATTTGCAAAGTCGTCTCCTGTCAGGAAGTGGTGATGAGATGAGCTCGGGCCCTGAGCGTATCTGATTCGGGATCCTCGCACCTAGCGCTTTATTTTGCCGCAGATCATACGTCGCCCCCGCAATCTTGACGTTTTCATTACAAGCGGTCGCGATTGCAGCCCCCCTAGTCACAATTTTCACATCCGATTCAGACGAGCGAGAAGAGACCTACTTGAAGCAGGGTATAACACGCTGCGTAGACGCTTCCATCTCTGCTCTCGTAGGCGCGCGAACGTACCATCTGAACAAAGGTTCGGTCAGGCTCCGAGTCAGTCGTTCGTTGTAGCTGCCTTACACCATCTTCGCGTAGTCAGGGATGACTGCATGAAACGCTGTCAGTGACCCAGCATTTATCATACGAGTCTGGATGCATACTGTTGGGCGTCCAGTCTTTTCCGATGAAGATGCCATGCACACGATGGGTAGGTAATAGCTGTTGCCGCAGCATGGAGATACTGTTATACGCCGACACGGCTGCATCCACGGCATTCTGTCCTTCCCAAGGAGAGAGCGCTGCATGCGCCCTGTGAACGCAGCATTCAGCGAGTAGATGAATACAATGCACCCGAGGACTGACGTGTGCCCGTGAAACTCGACTTCCAGAATTTGACGCGCGAGACAGCTGCTCAGTGCAGCTGAGTGTTTCGGGCCAGGAGCGGGGTGACACCTGTGCAACTACGTCAGGCCGCAGCGTCTAGAAGGAGATTATCACTGACATGACGCAGGCGTCCATCCCTTCGTATGCACCTTTCTCGAGGAGTACTCCCTTGCCTGCTCCGCCTTCCTCGGCTGGAAAGCAAATCGGCCTCGTAAGTAAGTGCATTCCGATGCTGTGGATCCGTGTCCCGAACTCACCTGGAGTGCCCAGCAAGACGACTGTCCCAGGGATGTCGAACTTCTCAAGGGCAGCTCCGATTGCTAGAGCTACGGCGACCCCAGCGATAGCGATGAGATTGTGTCCACATGCGTGACCCACACCAGGGAGAGCGTCCATCTCGGAGTTGACGCCAACGGTACGGCCGCCTGTCCCATGCGTGAATTTTGCCTCCCAGGCCGTAGGCAGCAGATGATGTTCAGTTACTTCCCACTTCTTCCGCTGCATGAAGTCCACCAGAATGTCGTGAGCATGGCTGCGGCCGCTTTAGTAATCGTCTTCGCCCAATGTGAAATGGAGAAAACACTCACTGTTCCTCCCACCGGACTTCAGGATGATCTTCAAAATGTATGAGTCGATTATGAAGCCGGATGATTCAAGCGAGGCTCACCGTGAATGTCTAGGCTGAGCGCGCGTAGCTCATCGTTCAGAGATGCAATAGTCTGCTCTATGGCGTCAAGGATCTCGGGCCTGTATGTAGTTTCCCCGGTGCCCTGGGGGTCAGTTAAAAGATCGTCTCTATGCCATAATGCTGCAGGGTCGGTAGTGTCCTGTCCGCACATCGCGAGCAAATGGCAGGGACAATTCAAGGTGTGTCTCGTGCGACGCGGCGTAGACTGTAAAGCCACATGTGTGTAACACGGCTTGACTCGATGCCATGAGTTCAACAAGATAAGACACGCCGAAGGAGTTCCGACTCTAGAAAGGCAAGCAAGCCGTCCCACGATCGATCAGGCCATGGCCAAATGGACTGGAGAATGATCAATGAAGTTGTTGCCGCAGCTTGAGTTGAGTATGCATCCTTGTCACTTCGGCTGCGAATAGGATGCTTAGGTCACCGATAGACAGAGAGCTACTTGCTTCGATAATAGGTGCGGTGCGTTTACGACTCAACTTGTGTTATGTGCGCGGAGTACTTCCCACATAGGTAAGTTGTGCGCAAGTACGATCGTAGCCGGCACCTCGGTTCTGACCTCGGCTTCCGTGTGCCCTGACAGGACAAGCGAGTACACAGTTCTTGGAGTCACAGCACTCCAGACAGCAGAGACATCACGGAGCAGACCTCAGCCAAAATCGACAGTACCGCACATCGGCCTTACTTATCGTCAACAAGATGACCAAACCAAGAATTAGCTCGTGACACACCTCCGTGTATCCGAGAAGCTCCTGCATGTCCATCTTGAGGTTGTGGATCGCCTTCGAGGCTTTTCTCCTGAGGTCTTCGTTGCGATCCTTGCGTATGAGACTGCCTGCGCCGGTGCTTGGCCTGCGTCTGCTATTGAATGCGTTCGACGATTGTAATTTGACCTTGTAACGCTCGATGAGCACGTCGACGCAGCCGTCGATGAGCGCGCAGACTGTAAGCAGAGAAGTAGGGAAGCGGAGGATGCCTGGCTCTGATGAAGCGGCTTATATCAGCACCGGGGCGCGGATACGTCGCGCAATGCGACCAGGCCAATGCAGTTGACGTACGCATGAACGCTTCCAGCAGTATGGCCCACGTCTCCTCTTGCGCCGTCTCCCACCCCTTGTCGAAAGCGAGTAAGGTCCGTAAGCTCGGCAACGCGAGCCAGAGGTCCTGCAGATACTGTCCCGGCGTGACACAGCCTACCGAGTGAGACAGTGCACCCAGGATATCACACTGCGCGACCTAAAACATCGGAGTAGTGAGCTTCGCCTGTCATGAAGTTGACCATTGTGTGGCTCAGTCAACAGAGCTCACCTCGAGGTCATCGTAGGACATTGAATGAGGAGCCAGCATGCCAAACTCGCGCGCTGGGATCAGGTAATGCGGCGGGAAGACATCGCGGTGGAACTACAATATGACATTCAGCACCGGCGATCCTCAGGTCGAAAGCTCCACTTACCTTGACGCTCAATACAACACACGCGACGGCACAATCCCAGATGATAGGCTCGCGTCCGTCGTGGAGAAGCAACGCTTCCTCAGTCAACGAGTACAAGCCCGGTCCGGAGACACTCCTGGGCGATGCAGAGCGTGTAGCCCCGGCTCCCAAGTTGTGAAAGTAGCGGGTGAACAGCTGGGCAGCGTGCCAGCGCGTCTCCGAAGAGTCTTGAAGTTGCCCGTAGAGATCGCTGCGGACGCGCGTCGGCTGGTTACTGATATCTGGGAGGACCTACCGTATTCGTGAGCGGCAGCAAGCAGGACGGTGGCAGAGACTGACTTCGAGGATCCAGTCTACGCATTCCACACGTACGTCCTCGTCGATACCGAGAACGATCTCGTCTGCTTGGGCGAACCTGCTTTTGACCGAGCCATCCTCCGAGCCGATGTCGCTAACAGAGCCGTCGCGCTGCTTTGAGAGTATCATCGTGCGTTCAGGTTCTTCGCTGCTATCTGGCAGCTCTGTGTTCCTCCCTCGTTCGGTGTCAGCAGTGTCATCAACGGTCGCCTCACCCTCTCGGCCTCGCGACCGGCCCTTGCAGGCGCTCTCTTCCATACACAAGAGCCTGTCCGCTCTTCGCTCTACGTTTTCTCTTTCCATCAGGACCCGAATCCGGCGCTCGGCGGCCTCCTCCTCGTTGAACGGAGCGCGTGGGATCTCCTCGAACGGAGGAGGCGCTACGATCGGCAGCGGTACAGGAAGAGGCGACCTGGGAGGTGTTGCGATGGGACCCGGTAGCCCGCGTCGGCGAGGAGCCCGAACAGGTGTAGTGGGCTCCGTCGGGACATACGAATAGGGAGTACAAGAGGTCCAGCTGCAAGTTTCGTCGTCTTCATCTTCCTTGATGGGAGTAAGGGGCTGGCGGCAGTCTGGACCCTCGCCCGTATCGGGCCTCGGAGTCTGTGAAGCTCGCCGGTGAGATTAACATGCGGAGGATGTAGGAATATGCGCACACTGAGGTCGGTCGAATCGCGCGCGCACGACGCTTCTTCGCTCCGCAAGGAGTCCGCGCGTCGCAGACTAGCGGCACGGTGCGCATACATGCGGCGTTTCGGCAAGAATCTGTCGGCTCCTCCTTGGACGTCGCCGCGCTGCTTGGACGCAGAAACTGCCGACGACTTGCGAGAGAAAACCCTTGAGCGAGTCGAGAATTCGGGAGGATCGTCATGCAGGCAGTCATACTTGCTACGTTTTCTTTGTGGTCCAGATACTACTGGGGACTCCAGGTCTGCAGAACGTCGATCATCTGGACAAGAGGCATCACAATCCACTGGCTCTGAAGAATGAGGGTCGAGGGGACGCTTTCCTAGCTTCGGAGAGATAGAGCTTGACCGCTTCGCACTAGGATCCACAGAAAGCACAGAGGACTGCATATATGCGCTCTTGAATCCCTCAGTCTCGGCTCCAGGCTCTTCAGAGTGACTGTATGCACTTGGAAAAGAGATGTTGGTATCGGAAGTCTGCGACCAGCCAGAGTCAGAGCCCAGTGCAGCAGAATCAGAGTCCGAGAAGTAGGCCCAGTAATCAGGAGAGCAGACATCTTGTTCGACGTTGTTGCCTGTTACAGAGTGAAGTATACGAAGCACGTTAGAACCCACACGGACGAGAGGTTGGCGTGCGTCGGCTTGGTCTTCGTGACAAGCAGACGCCTGAGAGTGCAGAGAGCAGGTATTGCTGCCCGCACCGCCGGCCGAGCCGAATTGTTCGGTGAAGTTGGTATGCGCTATGTCGACGGAAGGGGGTGTCCTGTTCTCGCCATCGTAGCTGCCGTTTGCTCCCTGAGTAGCCCCATCGGGGTTGGCGTTATAATTTGACACCGCAGATGCAGCTCTTCGCAGTGAGCGCTCTCGCGCAACAGTGAGCAACAGTTCGTGAAGACGGTTTGCAAAGCTTGTATGAGTCGATGTAGGGCTGGACAAGTGATCTGGCGGTTGGCTTTCCGTATCCTGTGGTGTCTCGTGCTCGGTAATCGAGGAACCTACATCCTGAGATTCTTTGATCCATCCAGTGTCCATGGAATCGGATTCAGGCAAGGCTATATGCGCTGCTGTGTTGTGGACGAAGGAACGAAGACTGCGCGAGACGTCGAAGGGACATTGAACCGGTGTGAGTCTGCCCTGGCTCCGCAAGCATTGTGTTCAGGCGGGGTTGCCACAAGAGGCGAAGAAAACATTGGCGAGCTAGAAGCAGGACCGACTTCAAAATCTTCTGAGACGAGAAGTGCAGATTCGTCGACGCTAGCACTATCAGAGTCAGTGTCGTCCGGATCCTGAGCATTGAGAGAAGAGCGCATTGTATCGGCATAAGAATCAGTCGTGAGTTCCATACTGGGTAACAGCCTGAGTAGAACCAGTTGAACGTGGATATCTGAGTGACGGAGGAGGAGGAGGAGGAGGAGGAGGAGGAGAGTCCTCGGAGGCGCGTCGCGCTTGGTCGCGCCCACGTGCAATTCACGGGATCTCAAGATTTAAACAATTTATAAGTCTACCTAAGTAGCTGTTTTTTCGATAACTTTTCCACCCTCAGAGTCACTGTACTGCCATCTGTCAAGGCTTCCTATACTTACGTTCCCCCCCAGAAGACCGCCCTCACCCCTAGGGGAGACTTCGTTTCTTCCGATCGAACCGGCAATGACAGTTATTTATTCAAAGGTCGGTCAATCTGAAACCGACTCATGCTCCGAGTCAGTACTCAGTACTTACTCAGTGTCGATGCTTCATTTGATGCAGTCTGAACATTGGAACAGCCTCAGCGCTCAGCACTCGGTGATATCAGTGCTAGGGCCCAGACGTACCGTTACCCAGACGTACCAATGCCATTAAATGTGTAATGGCAACAGTCCGACTCCGACTCGGGCTCGGAGCAGTCAAGTACACAGTAAGGCGCTATGTACACCGTGGTCCTCCTAGTAACAAATCTGACACCTGTTCAGCTAGAATTCACCTCGTTCTCGTTTTCATGTGCACGACAGTACATCCTCTGGTGACAGTGTGTAGGAATCCTGTCCCGGGTGCCTACCAGCTCCTAAGTATCAGGCTACACAGCCTGCTGACCTTTTGAAGGCACTGTAACCCTCTTGGGCGTCGAGCGTGATCGGGGAACGGTTGGCCAAATCACCTCACACCACGTTGAACGAGCCCCGTCCAGCCCGAGTCGTGTGGCTGTCGCCGAACGACTTCGACTTTCGCGGCACCCGTCTACGCGTTCACTGACAATGCTGCATGTTTTTTGCTCGCCTTATCGACTTCTAATATCAATCATTGCGGTAACAGCCGACCCTTATTCGTGTTCACTCGGCGAGTGCTGTGCCCTCTGGCCTGATCAACGAAACCGGTGAGATTCCCGCAGCGAGACTGTTCGACACAGTCGTAGTCCGTGGAGTCTCGCTTCGACCTGGACCTTGAATTGAATGGCTGCCGCACCCCTGACGCCAACCATTTCGTCGTATAAATGCGACCCACCCTAGCACCAAGAGGCCGCAAGTTTCTGCAGCGCATCGCTCACAATCTACAAGCAATCCCTCCAACTCCATCTCGTATCTCTCCAGAGCCAAACATCGTGCAATGTCCACAGATACCGCATCTGCCACCGCGAGAAGGCTACGGGCTTCGAGAATGCCCCTGAGCAGCTCACTCCCGTCGAATTGACCATCCGCGGCGACTTCCCGCCCTGGCTGAGCGGCATCCTTTACCGCACCGGCCCCGGCACCTACAGCATCCCCTCAGCCTCCGACCCGTCGAATGTGACGGAGATCCAGCACTGGTTCGACGGTATCGCCATGCACCACCGCTTCGAAATCCTCCCAGCCTCTGAGGGACAGTCTTCGCGCGTTCTGTATCGCTCACACAAGGGCGCGCCGGACCTCGAGCAGCGGATCGCGGAGGTGGGAGACTACCCCCCGAAGCTGTTCTCCTTCGCGCAGCGCCAGCGCGACACGGATCCGTGCGCGAACTTCTTCGAGAAGGTTTCTACGTCCTTCGCGTCTTTAGACGACGCAGTGGCTGCGATGAGCAAGCGTGAGCGCACAAACAAGCTCTCGAACGTCGCCGTGACGATGACGCCGGACTTTCCGGGAATCCGTCTGCCTGGTCGCGAGAGGGACGACGACGAGAATCGCATGGGCCCGCGTGTCATTGTTTCGAAGACGGACGCGAACCTCCTTCAAGTACTCGACCCAACGACATTGGAGCCGCTGGACTTAGTGTCATACGCGCACATTGATCCACGTTTGAGCGGGCTATTCAGCGCGGCTCATGCATGCCGCGACCCCGAGACTGGTGAGTTAGCTCTGATGCGAAATTGCCTCATACAAATTCAATACTTATACAATGCGTATCCAGGGGACTTCTACAACTTTGTCTTGGATTTCGCGGTGAAGTCCACGTACAAGGTGTTCAAGATTCGCGGCGACAACGGCAAGGCCGACGTCCTGGCTACGATCAGCGAGAAGGATGCCCCCCTGCCTACATTCACGCAATGACAATGACGAGCCGCTTCGTCATTGTCTGCATTTGGCAGTCGCACATCAAGAAGTAAGTGCTCCGTGTCTCTGGGCTGCTGCGAAACATCGCGCTGATGCACGACTGTTCCTTAGCTTTGGCCTGTCCATGCTGTCCACCAATAATGTCGCCGATTCCATTGAGAAGACGTGGCACCCGGAGAAATCATCGGTCTTCTACGTCGTCGACCGGCACAATGGCGGGGTGGTGGCAAAGTACAAGGTAGGCAACACTGCGTTCTGATTCGATGCATGCGAGAATGACACAGATGCACTTCAGACTGATCCCTTCTTCGCTTTCCACTATCTCAACGCGTATGACGATCCCGAGACCGGCGATGTTGTCATCGACCTCTCCGTCTACCCCAATACAGGCGTGCTTGATATGCTTTACCTTGACAAGATGAGGAACTTGAGCCCGAATAGCAAACCATGGATGGGCCGTGCGCAGAGGTTCCGCTTATTCGATCCCGCCAAGGTATTAGTGGACACCGTCTCCATCGTGGCACGAGGCTAATTGATTGCAGGTAGCGGAGAAAGGCAGCATCCCAGTGTTGGAAGCGAAGATCGACTTCACAGTTCCCCAGAGCGCCGGCGTCGAGCTCCCGACTCTCGCCCCGAGCAAGTACCATCGTGCGTATCAGTACGCGTACGGCATCACCAGGCGGCCCATTGGCAGCGGTTTCTCCGACGGTGTCATCAAGCTCAACATGCACGCGGTCGTGTCTGCCGCTGCGTCCGGTGATAGTCTGGAGGGCAAGGAGGACGAATACGCGAAGATATGGCGCCCCGTCGAGCACGCGCCCTCTGAACCGATCTTTGCACCACGCCCCGGAGGTACGTCAGAAGACGATGGTGTTCTGCTGTCCATTGTGCTCGACTCTACGCCTGAGAAGGGCACGGGCCAGAGTGCGCTTGTTGTGATCGACGCGAAGACTATGGAGGAAGTCGCGCGGGCGGAGATGTCAACCATCTATCCCTTTGGCTTCCACGGAGTCTACACGCCGGAGAGGAAGAATGCATTGTAGTGGTTTAGTTGCTCATTCTGGGGGGGCTTGATTATGCATGTACACTACCTATATTCTTGCTGCCGACTTTCCTCCAGTTCTACGGGATCTCATACCTGAGTGCCGGCGTGCTGAAACAATCCGAAGAGTGCTTCGACGCTGGGCGCCTTGCGTCGGGAATCTATGCTATTATTCACAGCTGTTTCCAAATCGATAGACCAGTGGGCAGGATGTCTGGAACGCGATCGATATTCGACACGGGTGTTACTTGGCACGTGACCGTGTTTCGCCTGAGATGACTAAGCAATCAAGCGTCCAAGGCGGTAACTTGAAGCTTGCTTTGAAGCCACGTCCAACTTGTCTCAGTCTGTCAGAAGAGGTGTAGTTATTTACTGCACAGATATCTGAGAAGAGCTCAAAGAAATATATTGCAATCCCGATTGCATACGACCAGGATGTCGTCCGCGGCTGCGAGTCGAAAGCCCAATGTGCAAGAGCAGAAGATTCACCAAGCTGCTCTCGCAGATCCCAGAAAGGTTCGTCCATATTTCGCGTCTTGTTGACTAGCACTTGAGTGCTGATGCATTATTATTTCTTTCTGATGTACAGAGCATAACACCGAAAGAATGTGAGGCTCTCGTTCCCGATTCTAAGGCGCGGATGGACGCGATCAACTTCTTGCTTGCCACGGTATGTTCGGGCAAGGCTATCCAAACGTTGTGCATATCTGATAGGCCGTCGATAGGGTCTGTTGAAAGCGATGAAGGATACGAAGGGAAATGTTTTGTTCAGGGCCGTCATGAAGAAGGAGATGGAAGTGTGAGTGTCCACAGCTGCTTGTGATTGTTAACGCTCCCTCATACTATCGACTCAGGAAAAAGGATATGAGCGGCGAAGAGAGCATGGTTCTCAGTCACATCCAAGCTTCTGGTAACGAAGGTGTGTAGCTTGTACATGGCCCCACTGCATCACTTACGGAACAAACGCAGGGATATGGACGAAACATCTCAAAGCAAAGACCGAGCTCCACCAGACTGTCATTGATCGGTGCCTCAAGTCGTTGACACAAAAGCAGCTCATTAAGGCTGCCAAATCCGTCGAGGTGAGTATAACTCTTGTCTGTGGTAACACCCGCTAAGCTACTCGATCCGCAGTTTCCCACCCGCAAAATGTACATGCTTTATCACCTAGACCCATCGGTGAAGATGACAGGAGGGCCATGGTACACCGATAATGAGCTTGACACCGAGTTCATCAAGCTACTATGCAGCGCGTGTTTGCGATTCATTCGTGATCGTGTGCGTCACCTTTCTGTCGTTTCCCTCCCACTTCCGCGAAGTGCTGACAAATCCGTAGAGCCTGCCAAAAGCCTCAAGCTCTACACCAAATAATGCACCTCTCTACCCCATTGGTGCGCACCATCCTATCCCACCGCAGCACAGGTGCTGAACTTCCTTCGCAAAAGTCGCATTACGGAGACGACGCTCGAGGTTGAGCACGCAGAGATGCTTCTCGGCGTGCTCGTGCTGGATGGAGATGTCGAGCGAGTAAGTCTTTATTTGGCATCACCCTCGTGTCCGGTTCGGTATGATTTCATCTCCATGACACTAACGCTCATATTTAAGCTCCCGACCTTCGGCGCGGCAATGTGGGAAAGCAACATGGAAGCCACCACAGGAGACGGCAGTGACGACGAGACGCGCTCAAGCAGTAGCAAGAAGCGCAAGCGAAAGGACAAAGAACGCGAGGGCTCGTTGCGCAAACGAAAACGCTCCAAGCGCAGCCACTCGGACGCAGAGTCTGACTCGGAGGATTCCGACCCCGAAGATGACCGTAGGTCGAAGTCGAGACAAATCGAAGACCAAAGATAAGAGCAGAGCAAGAGCAAGTCAAAAAGCAAGAGGAGAGCAAGGACGAGAGCGACAAGAGCGATAGGGATGACGGAAGTGAGAAAGAAGACAAGACACGGAAAAAGAGGAGGAAGCGGAGCAAACAGGAGAGTGACGAAGAAAGTGACGATGAGGAAAACGCAAGAAGAAGAGCAAATCCAAGAGTAAGAAAAGAAATCGTACTCTTCCGACGAGGACAGCGACAGCGAGTCCGAGTCTTCACGTACTGCGTCGTCCGACTCAGACACCGACGCGCGTCCCCGTTCCAAGTCCAAGTCCAAGAGCAAATCTAAACGCTCCTCTCCTGCTCTGCAGTACTCTTTGGATGCAGGCGACATGGACGCGTTGGAATACGGGGCGCATGTGTACCGCGCGGTTCGTCAGGAGTACGCGGGTGGGGTAGGCCTTGGCCAAGCGCCGTGCACGCGGTGCCCGACGTTCGACTTCTGCAAGCCGGGTGGTCCTGTGAACCCAGCGAATGCGTGTACTATGGGGAGTGGCTGGGTGTTGCGCCGGGAGGTGTGGAGAAAGAAGACGCAGATCAGCGTGCAGGGAAGGATGACCAATTGACGGGCATAGATTTCTAAAAACACCACCGTGAGTGTAGTCTTTGGATGTCATGGTATACAATGGCATATCAGTACGCAGACTGTACGCAAAGCAAGTTCTATAGAGCTGAGCTTGAAGTGAGTCTTCACTATGACAGAGCTACAACTGCTTCTTCAAGTGACCCAGTGACAGCGTGAAACGTTGCCTTGATTTGGTCGAAGCCGTTACTTATTTGGAGCATGCGCGTCTCAACAAGGGACGTGTTAGTCTTTTGGCCAGGTTCTCCTTTCCATCCTTGAAGATGTCTAAGTACTGTGCTGTGTCGACGAACGCGTTGATACTTACCACGTGATCGCGAATACGGGGTCC
>NW_025955591.1:0-19422 GCF_022376445.1 Fomitopsis serialis
GATACTAGCACAGGTCAGTGGGTACTGAACACTTTTAAGTGCTGACAACCTCTCCATCCACGCCTCACGCATCCAGAGCCCTAGTCAAACACGTCCCACGAGCCTCACCAAAAGTAAACCACACCGCCGACATGTCCTACCAACCACTGGCAGATTACACAGCGCAGGGGCCCCACCCCGCGCAGGCGAATCCTAACACGGGCCACGCGAGGATCACCGGGGCCTTCGAGGCATGCAATTCAAGATCGACAACCGGGACAGCAACACGATGCTTTACATGCGGCTGCAGCCGGGCTACGAGGTGCTCACGAAGCCGGGCTCACTCGTCTCGATGGAGGCGACTGTGCAGGTCAAGGGCAAGATGAACTTCACTTTGAAGAAACTCTTCACCGGCGGAGAGGTGCGTGAGCGGAGCTGATCGCCCGGCTTGCAGTGTCTGGGTATAGTTGTTGACGCGAATCTGGTGACCTGTAGTTGACATTCGCCCACTTCTTCGGGCCCGGAGAGGTCGTGGTGGCGCCCGCGACGTGGGGCGACATCGCGCAGATCCAGATGGATGGAAGCTCGCCGTGGTACTACGGCAAGCACGCGTTCCTCGCGTGCACACCAGGCATTCACATGTCCACCAAGTCGCAGAGTTTCGGCAAAGCGCTCTGTACGCCCCCCTCCCCCTAGCCCACATATCTCCACTAATCACACCGTTTGCGTGCGCAGTCTCCGGCTCCGGCCTGTTCGTCGGCGAGGCGCAGGGCGCAGGGATGCTCTTCGTGCACGGCATGGGCGCGGTGATCGCGCGCGAGCTGCAGCCGGGCGAGCAGTGGATCGTGAACAACGACCACCTCGTCGCGTGGAACTGCCAGTACAATGTGGAGAGGATCCAGGCGGGCGGCATCGTCTCGACGCTGCAGAGCGACGAGGGCGCGGTGTGCAGGTTCACAGGCCGGGGATGGTGTACGTCCAGTCGAGGAGCCCGCAGCATTTGATAAACTGGATTTCGGAGCACCTGCCGACGTCCGGGTGAAGGTGATAATATCGTGGGTTGAGTACTTCTCGTGCGAGATGCTGCGTTACTTTGTCATTGGAGCAATTTCGAGTCGGAATCACAGTGTAAATCAAGCCAGATCACACAACGTCTGCCAAAGCATGGGCTTGGTCTGTAGGGAGTGTCGCATGGACACCATGCAAAGACTCACGAAGGTCCAACCCCAGTCACGCGCGACAGCTCATTCCTGCTTGATGGATTCTTGCGTCGTGTGGCAGCCAACAGCGTCGTGGACATGAGAGTATAGTTGTCAGGCTTCGCGGTCGCGGCGAGGAGAGCGACTCGGACGCGACACGTCATTTGACGCGGTCAGCTGACCGTGCGCGGCGCGGCGCGGCGTTACGTAACTTGGGTATCGACCAACTACGAACGTTGGTATCCCTTCCCCTCCAGTTCCCCCATTCGATTTACCATGTCGCGCTCGACCACGGCAACTACGACCTACAACCTCGTAAAGTACTCGCGATCATGCACAAATGGTCGCTCGGAAGCCGAGCAGGAGTGGCAACATTTTACGAACCCGATCATCACTCTTGTCGTGGACGCGAGAAAAAAGGCGAACGTAGGCGAGCTCGAGTCCTTGAGGACACGCGTGATCTGGACCCTGAGTGCAAGCAAGGACTCTATGGACGTCGACCAGCGCGAAGTCGTTTTTGTGGGTTTTCTCGTTATTATGGCGCTCCGAGACTTGAGCACCAACGTGGTTGTATTATGCAGGAAGATCTAGACATGCATGTGCTCTCACTTACACCGCCTACGCATGGTCTCCCCTGAAAGCCGTCTACAGAGATACGGTCGTCGGCATTCGCTACATGCACCCCCGCGTGGTGCCCGCAGGCTCTGCACCGGTGCGCATACATCCATCATCCGCATCTGCCATGCTGACTGTAAAGCATTCAGACATTCAAGAGGTTTCAGATAACCTTTCAAACAGCAGAGCTCGCAGCCGCCTTCATCGACTCCGTGAAACTCATCTGCCCGTGCAAAGCCAACCCTGCTCCTGTGGGACGCCACACTCAAATGGCTCGGTCTAAAACTGCTATACCTGGCGTTGCTCCTACATCCGCTTTCTCCGCTCAGCTGCAGCTGTCTGATCCGGCCATCCCTCCGCAAACACCGACGCGCATATACCCTGTAGCGTCTCAGACAACAGACCGCCGCACTCTGTTTTCTGATCCAGCACCATGCTCGAATGACTCCGGTTCCTTGTCTCACGCCGTATATCCAACTGAGAAGCTGCCTGCTTTGACAGACCGCTTGAACCACGCATACATGCCGAGCCAGTCCCATACTCCATACGTTCGACTAACCATAGGCAATATTCCCGCTGCGGTATCAAACTCGCAAACTGCTCCACTGGTCCCCGCTTCGATCTACTCACAGCGTCAAGCCATTGCGCCCATTTCAACCGTCTCGTGCTCCCAACTATCTGATGATCCTCGCTACCGTGACTCTCGACCTACCTCGGCATGCGCCACATCTTCAGCTATGGCTGCGGACTATTCTGGACGCCCTTACTCTGATGTTTCTCAGCCTCCCTCAGATAGGCACTCTCTGGAACAGCGTATTCCTGGATACATCACGACCTCGGCTCCTGTGTCTCACATGTACGATGGCAACCACAGCTCTGAATCTAGTACACGTGTTGCTCTTACACCCGCTCAAGGAGGCTTCCCCCCGCGTCCTCCCTCCGTGCCTGCGCTAACTACGCCTCTGCGACCTCCGTCCTTTACGGCACCTGTACTTGCGAACAACCGTGAACTTGACGCCGCACTCACTAGGCAACCTTCGGCATCGTCAGACTTTCTTGGGGCCCTGGAGGAGACGAGATCCATATACGATCTTTCCCGCAGCGATATGGAGTATCTCATAGCAAAAGTCGTGCGCGAGGACGGATTCGCCGATCTGGTGAGGATATTACGTTGAAGACCACTTTGGTGCTCATAGGCTTCACTTCCAGCTGGAGAAAATCGATTCGATGTGGGCGATAAAAGCATGTCTCGGTGAGACAGCATAACACGGTCTGCTATTATCTCAGGAACATCCCAAAAAAGCAAATTTAAATAGTGCCCGCACATCTAGTGTTTCACGAGCAACCAGATGCTCACGCAAGCAGCTTCTGCACTTCCTTCGCGCCACATTCTTTGGCGGCCTTGAGTGCGTCCCAGCCTGTCTCGTCCAGCTGCGCCTTGTCCGCGCCGTAGCGAAGCAGCAGCTCGACACCTTCCACGTCGTCATTCATCGCTGCCATATGCAGGGCAGTCTGCCCGCCGGAAGGGTAGGTGCAGTTCACGTTCACGCCGCGATCGCGCAGAAGCTCCTCCGCTTCGGCATAGTCGCTCTGCGCCATCAGTCCGAGGAAGGCCTGCTCGAGGCGCCAGGATTCGGGCTGAGACTCTTCGAATATCTCGTCGTCCTGCGTTCGACAAGCCGTGAAAAGCCCTTGTAAGTGCAGACAGAGACGACGAATGTACGCAGACGCACGATGATATCCCCGAGGTCAATCCCGCCCTGTACGCCACCCTCGTTCGTTACGCCGACGATCATCCGTCCACGGCGGTCCAGCGTCTTCCCCCTGCACAGCGGGCACTTCGAGCGGTCGCCGCCTGTCTTCACGTAGTCGGTGATGCACGCCCAGTGGAAGTGATGGTTGTTCGGGCGGCCGTTGTTGCAATAGAGTTCGACGTCGTCGATGATGTACGAGGAGCTCTCTTCCTCGCGCGGGGCGACGTGCAAAGACTCGTGACAGATCGCGCAGTCTTCAGGCGAGTAGGAAGGTGGCGCGGGCGCGGGGAGGGGCATGGCCAGTGATGATTGTGTGTGCAAGTCTGCGGTGAGTGAAAGGACGTCAGGAAGCGCAAAGAAAAACGGGGACGACGCCACCGACGCGTCGTCCGCTGCCCCGGCGGAGCTTGAAACGCTCATTCTTCCTCACTGAAGAGTAGCAAACGTATCATTTCTAGTCTGTAGCCAAGTTTTGCGTGTTCGTGGACATCAGCGTACTTAGGAGACGTATAAGTAGTTCGATCACTTTTTCAAAAGAATGCTGGCGAAAGCATCCCATTTGAGGAGCATAACGCGATCACGTGCTTGCAATATACGGATGTGTTGAGTAGGTGCCTGTACTTACATGATTCGCGCGACGCGCACCCATGCAAGACATTACTGTAACTTAATATGATGTCTGCAACAGAGACTAGATTGGAAAGCCAAAGACTTAGACTCGGATATGATACAGGGCCTAGGCTCGGAGTGTCAACAATGGTATTACGTAAGGACGTGGCGGGGGTCTGCTAGCAACGGCCCTAACTTATTAGACTAAGCAACGTCGTCGACTCCAGGCAGTCGCGTTTCAAACCCTTCATGCACATGCCACAGCTGCATACCACGCCTAGTGACCTCCTCCCACGGCGGACGTATATCACGCTCACAACACGCTCATCTCGGCCCCTGGCAGTTACTGCAACTGCGCTCATCACCGCCTGGATAGCCATTCACTGACTCGGAGTCGTCACTTGCTTCCTTCGGGGCACAATGAAACATCGCGAATGTGAAATACGCGTTATATGTGATGGCCAGGAGCTCGACGAATACAATGTCCAAGTGAAGGATAATGTCGCTGAGTGCTACGTGCTCAGCGAATCGGGCAAGGTGTGTTATGTGATGCAACCACGGATGCATGAATAATATTGACAATTACTTTCTCAGGCATTCGAGATCATGTGTAGTAATACTTCCTCGACACAGATGTCAACTAGTACTGCTGTCGACGGTCGGGAGTTTCCGAGGCGAAAAGCTATAAGGGCTGGGCGCAAGAATGAATCACTCAGGTATATTGTCGATGTGAATAACATGAAGCCACTGATGTTTTCAGATATTTCCATCACTGGTCGGTTCTCTCTGCGAGCATTCACCGGGGAGAATCAATTCTGATTGACTTACAGATGACGACGATGCTTCGAAGGAGCTATCTTCAAGTACTATCAATAACCTCGGTCTGATCCAGATCAGCGTCGTCCGCTCGAAATTGAAGAAAATGATACCCTGGAGACCATTTCATAATGCGGAAGCGCAGAACTTTGGGGCTTTCCACGAGAGAACGAAGATAGTTGGTGTGCACTGCGTCTCGTGCGTAGGCGGTTCCTACTACTAGGATTGCTATCAACCTTAGCTTGTGCGCATTAGGTTTGGAGCAAGGACGTCACTCCCTGAACCCAAGACGAAGCTTCGAAAGGCCGCTGAGGTCGTGCACATTGACGACTGGTCTGCGCCGTACATCATCTTCAAGTTTCAGTATAGGCCCCGCGGTGAGACGAGCAGCTTGTTGATCTTGCTGTCAAGTTGTCTAATTCATGACTAGCCATGCTTCAGGCGCAAGGCATTGTTCAGCCGATTGCGGCCGGGTGGCCACGCGAAAACTCAGATCCATCTGACGACCCGCTCGCCGCACGAGACGCCTCACTACCAGCACAGGCTCAGTGTCCAGACGGGGTCGCACGTCGCAAGCGATACGACGACAGTGGGTCAGGCCGGCAACTAAAGCGGCCCAGGCCAGATGGCAGCTCATCGTCTTTGCTCTTGGACCCCCTCGTTGACAATACAGAGGATGCAAAGCCACTTGTGCTCAAAGATGAGGACGACGATAGCGCAGAAGATCTGGATGTTCTGGAGGTGCGTTCTTTGTATCGTCGACTATGCTACTCATCAAACGGCAAAGGCACTTTACAGGCTCAAATACAGGCTATACGGCAGAGGATGGACAGAGCTAGAAGGAAGAGGATGCGAGGTAGTCAGCCTCGTGTCGTCAAGAGAGAACCATCCCCGATTCATGTTGGCGGCTTTGATGGAGGTGTCATAGACTTGACTGATGACTGACGCTTGGGGTTCCATGTTGTTTTCTGCAAAGCATGTATATGAGGGACGAAGGCCCCGGCTGCTTCAGACTCAGAATATTCCTTGATGTATGGATGCTGTCAGCGTACCGTTGTACTAGTACTGTAAGCTGACACTTATCTGTCTGCTTTTCCCCCACTGTAGCAGCGGCATCCCGCACCCGATGAAACATTTTATGTTGAGTCAGACTGATCTCCGGAATCAGTGATGACATGTACAGCAACTTCGTGCGCTCAGACTACTGTACATCGCAAGCAAATGCACCGCATTGGATCATTAGCATTTCGAGCACGGTACTGAAGGAATCACCGGCGATCACTTACTTACTATAGAAGTTGCCTCCGGCCTTGGCCAATTACAGGAACGCCTTGTTCAGAACTGGTTCAGAAGCCGCTCAGCGGCGAAGTGGTGGATCAGGGTGGATCGGCTCGGCGATCATTGATCTATAGATCTACGTGTGTACACCCGCGCACGAGCGCTCCCCTCAACCACCACATACTGAACGCCGTGTGACATACATAACTCAGCTGACGCCTGTACTGCGAATCCGCACCCCACAGGCACACCGTCGCGCTGGCGTGAGCATGAATCCGGATTGCGAAGGCTACAGGAGGCCCCTGGGAGGTCCCGTCCCATAACAGCTGGCACCTTCCAAAGAAACATCCAGGCCGTTCCATTGTCGGGAAATAATGTAAGCCTGGATGAACTGTGCTAATTCATGCTGACTGGAACACCCTGTGTACGTTGTGTACGAGTACTCACTGTGTTTATTATAACTTGCAGGTATCATGAACCTCCTGCCGCCGTCGTTGCCATGGAGATTGACAATATTGAAGGTCTGTGGACAGTACTGACGTATCAGCTACCATGTGTCGCTGGTTCAAGTCCTGCCCGTGGCGGGACGCGCGCATATATGATATATGCGGGCCACCGAGTGCGGCGGGCGGATGGTAAGGGGGGTGACGTGTGCAAGGCGTACGTCACCCTTGTACCATCCACTCGGACGCTTTGCACTGGCACCCACCGCTCTCCGCCAGCCCCGTCTGTCAGCACGCACGCTGACACATTCCAGAGTGGGGCCTCCCTCCTGCACTATTTCACCCCTACCTCCTCCCCGCCCAAGCCCTTCCGACCCCGCGTTTCTCCCTGCTCCTCACCTCGCAGCATATTCTACTACCATCGCACACAAGAATGTCTGCCGTCAAAATTGAATACGACGCCAAGGGCATGCCTTTCCGGAGGCTTGGCCCCAGTGGCTTGCGCGTCCCTGTCTTCTCTCTTGGAGGGTGTGCGTGATCTTCCCTGTCTCTGCTTCCTCGGACCCCAAGTCGCTAAGAACCGCGTACTATAGGGCTTACCATTGGCGGCACCGTCAAAGGTGACCCTGTGAAGGACATCATCAAGGTTGCCTTCGAAAATGGCATCAATATGTTCGACACCGCGGAGGGCTACTCGAGCGGAGAATCTGAGGTTGAGATGTCAGTCCGTCGCGAGCTCTACCAATTACACCCCTGGTCTGACTCTCTCGATGCAGGGGCCGCGTCATCCGCGAGCTCGGTCTGCGACGGTCGGATCTGGTAATTTCCACCAAGATTTACTTTGGCTGGAAGAAATCGAAGACCTCGCCGAACGACACTGGCTTGTCGCGCAAACAGTACGCATCCATTTCTCTCCGCCTATTTTTCGCGTCTGATCCGCATATACAGCATCATTGAAGGTACCCAGGCGTCCCTAGAGCGGCTCGGTATGGACTACGTCGACATCATCTTTGCCCACCGGCCGGACTTGAGCGGTACGTATGCCAGAAGCATACGCGCAGAGTGATATTGACGTGTTTGCTTAGTGCCGATGGAAGAGGTCGTCCGCGCGTTCAACTACGTCATCGACAAAGGCTGGGTACGTCAGACACGTTCTAGTCTGCAGACGGCATTGTAACCAGTCACCAGGCATTCTACTGGGCAACCTCGGAGTGGTCGGCGCAGCAGATCGAGGAGGCGTACCGTGCGTTCTAACACCATTTACCCATGGTGCCAGCGTGCTTACATGTCGGGTACAGATGTCGCAGACAAGCTCGGTTTGGTCGGCCCGGTCGCTGAGCAGTGCCAGCACCAGTACGTCATTCACATTGTCTTGCTCGCCCATCTGCACCTATTCTCACCATGCCACTTTCAGCATGTTCCATCGCGAACGACCCGAGAAGGAATACGCGTAAGTAGCTCCTCCGACCAGCCGTGCCCCATCTGATTTATCATCCCACGTCAGGCCCATATACGCCAAGTACCAGATCGGAACGACCGTGTGGTCCGCGCTCGCGGGCGGGCTGCTCACGGGCAAGTACAACGACGGCATCCCCGAAGGCTCGCGCTACGCAAACGAAGACACCAAGGTGTTCTACAAGGAGATCCTGCAGACGATCGACGAGGGCGAGGGCAAGCGGAAGCTCAACAAGGTCAAGGAGCTCTCCGAGTTTGCGGAGAAGGGTGCGTGCACTTACTCGCTCAGGACTCTGCCGCGGGCGACGCTGACATGCGGGACCGACAGAGCTGGGCTGCACGGCGACGGCGCTCGCGCTCGCGTGGGTCGCCGTGAACCCGAACACGAGCACGGTCATCCTCGGCGCATCGAAGCCGGAGCAGGTCGTCGAGAACCTGAAGGCGATCGAGGTCATCCCGAAGCTGACGCCTGAGGTCCTCGAGAAGATCGAGAAGATCCTCGACAACAAGCCGGCGCTTGAGGTACGTTACTATTTACTTTCACCCGCGGAAGCGTGGTTGACTGAGGGATCGCTCGGTGCAGTCATCATGGGGACGTCCATCTTTGGATAGCTTCGGAAGGAAATATTAGATGAAGTAGACGGATTGCGAAGGCAAAAGGGTATTTGTACTGTGATGTATTGGTTGATAATGATCATCTCCTGACTTTTGAACGAACCAAGGAGCGAACTTTCAGGTTCTTGCCGCCATATCCACAGTAGCTTGTGAACAACCACAACGATCGTTCCGAGTTGTAGTGAAGTATTCAGTATACTCAGTACCCTACATAGCAGGTACTTAGCTAAACACGAACACGTGACCACGACGCGACGCGTACTGAGGCCGGACACTTTTAATCTTGCGACGCGCGTGATTACTATATATCATCCATCACACATTGGATACCACAACTTACGACGTCATTCGGGTCCGAAGCCAAGAAGGATAGAGGCGGTATCACAAGGTCGCGCAGGTGTCATCTAGAGATCATCAGCACTAGAGCATGTTACAGTGGTACATCGATAGCAAGAAAACATTGTCTTCGTGGTAATTCACCAACATACAATCATCAGATACAAGGAAGCCAATTTCACGGCCCAAAGAGTGCGCCAGTGAGCGACACAGAGGGCGGCGACGGTCGATGAAACACGGGAGAGCTGTGGAGCCATCATGAGCTGACATACACCCCGACTGTTATTTCGGTTTATGAAGGGTATCGCTCACCGTGTGGGCACAGCCGTGCTCCGCTGTATGGGCGAGCGAGGATCCGCCGAACCAGGGTATACAACGCCCGGCGTATGCAGCGGCTGGGTCAACCCCAGAGCTAATGGGCTGAGCGGGCCTGACGCGGGCGACGCGTGGCCCGACCTCACGGCGCTGCTCAGCCTTGCAGCAGATCGGGATGCCGACGGCGGTGTCGACGACGGAGGGACCGGAGACCCCAAGCTCGACTGCGGACTGAGCAACAGACGATGCATCTGCGCCGCGCTCTCGCTCTGACTCCGCGCGATGCCTGTGCTCCGTGCGGGCGAAGACGAGAGTGGTGAGGTGGGCCCGGCACTCTGCGCGGACCGCGTGCGCTCGCGCGGCGGAGGCGTCGCCTGCACGGCCGAGTCCGCGTACTGCACGCCCTCGCGCATGCGAAAGCGCGCAGAGCGCGGGGTCGCACTGCGCGAGGCCGAGTAGGGGCTGCTCGCATGGCTGCTGATGCTCAGGTTCGTGAAGTCGGGCTCGATGTACGTCACGCCCGTCAGTGGGGACGAGCCAGTGCCCGTGTCCGTTTCGGTGTCTGAGCCTCCGTCGCCGGTGGTAGGCTCGGCAGCAGAAGGCGGCGGGAGCAGGTTCGTTGAGTGCTGGGGTCTAGAGCCTGAAGGAGTTGCGTTTCGCGTAGAGTGGACCCGCCTGTGCGCGCCTTGAGTTGGTGGAGAAAATGTAGGAGGGCTCCTCGGTGCTGCCGCAGGCGATCGCACGGTGTGCCCTACAGGCGACTGTGCGGTTGACTGCACCCTGCGCCGAGGAGACGGGCCATGTTCATGCCGCAGCACATTCGGCGAGGACGAGGTCCTCGACACGGGCGCTTGCCGGGGAGACTGCACGCTTGACGCGGGTGCCGCAGTGGGAGGCGTTCTGTTCGTTGCAGGTACAGCTGGAGGTACGCGCAGCTCTGCAGTGCGTGACACAGAGCGGGTACTAGTCGGCGCTTGGGGTGCTTGCATGGGTGTATGAGCGGACGGGATGCTGGGAGACGGCGCACTACTCGGGTTGCGGCTGGGAGGGACTTGGGCACCCGCGGGGACGCCTTGCTGTACAAGCGTCCCGTCAGAGCGCACTACCTTTACACGACCCTCGGCGAGAGCAGCACGGTAAGCATCCAGCGCCTCGCCTTTTGTTTTGTAGCCCTTATAGATGGAGCCTTCGACTTTGATAACTCTCGCGGCACATTCAGGCCTTCATGGAACCGATGAGCGCGTTCGCTCTGACAGAAACGCGTGCGTTCCGACTGCGCGTCACTCACCACTGGTCGTAAACACCGGGCTCGGTGCCCACCGTCACAAGGTACGCAGCCCACTTTGCCATCTCTCCGCGTGCGTTGAGTGTGGAGGTATCGCCTGGCTCCTAACGAGCCAGTTGGGGTAAGGAGAGAGGGCGTCGCAAACGCTGTCGCTCAGCTTTTGAGTCAACCAATGCATGATCGGTTCCGACACACAGGATGCCGGAAGTTCCGATCAGAACTTACTTACGGGAAGCATCAATTTACGCGGCTGGTTTTCCCGAAAGTGGAAGTACGGACTACTGTGTTCGGAATGCCATAAGTCGGCTATGAGTTCGTCAAGGACCACTGTGGTTGACAGCACGTCTGAACCGAACCTTCAGGTAGTACACCCACTACCGAATGTGCCTGAGAGTGAGTACATTGCGGGTTTCGGGTCCCGGCCTGTCGACAAATAAGGTTAGTCCAAAACCATCCTGTCGCGGAGGCCGCACTCGTGAAGCTTATGCTGTGGCGCTCGAGAGATCGGAACACAGCGAGGTCACAGCGAGCCAGGAAATCCCACAGCCATATTAGTTCCAAGGACCTATGAGCAGCGTGCGGGAAGTTCAACGACAGCACAAATTACAATGAGCATACCGGATATATGTAGGGACATGAGAAAGCGATGAACCTCCACCAAAGCACGTCCTCCAGAAAGAGCATACGGCTGTCATACTGCGATATAGCCACCACGGTTCGTGTGCCGCGGCCGAACAGCGGAGCATAGATGTGAAACGACGTCCTTGAACATGTACGGGACTTCCCTCCAGAAGTCGCGATGGCTGTCGGATAGAGCGTCAATGAGCTGTTGCTATCAAAATGAGGTAATGATACGTACGGTATCAAGTCCAAGCCTGTCGCGCCATATGTAGAGTAGTTGTAGTATGCGCCCAGGCCGAAGTAAGCAACGAACGCGAGCAGCAGCCTGTAAAGATATGTAAGTCATGGTCACCAGTAGGGGATGGTTTCGCACTCACAGGAGGAAGAAGTATCCCAATCCCGAGCCCATATGGCTCCCGCTACTACCATCCCCCTCCTCCGCATCGTCATTAGGCTTGTCCGATCCTGAATCGGGAGGGGCTGCGCCAAAGCCGCAGCCAGAGGGCGCACTCCATTCCGCCCACATGTCCGAGCCATCGTAGTCGGAGAACGTAAGTCCGGAGCTTTCAGTTGAGCACGTAAGTCTCAGATTGAAGGTTTGTGCCCAGGAATCGTCGCTCGAGTCGGGGTACGTAGGGCCCTGGAAGGTCAGTATGATGCCCTTCGGCGCTAGCGCGAACTCGCCATCAGCAACAGCTCGTCGCTGGACGTGCACCGCCTACTCACATGATAGCGACTGGTACTGGACAGCACTGCTGGACGTGGCCAGAGGGATGACTGCCACCGTACGGTCGTCCTCGTCGTCCTTTTCGTTTATTGTAATCAGACATGCCCGTGTCCCTGCTGGACACTGATCGTGAGACACCACGCATATAACCATGAGCCAGGACCTCCAAGGATCGTGTAGACGACGAGAGATTGTACGAACCTGGTCCCGTGCATCCGTGCCGTCTTCGATGTCGAGGTCCGCACACAGATTGAACTTCACCACGTCACGCATGGTTGTAGGTGGGCTCTTTCTCTCCCGCATGATCCTGTGCTCGCCCGCCAGCGGTGTAAGATCATATTGGAGGTCGCCGTAGGAGAAGCGGCAGTCGAATCCGTCGTCCTGTGCCGACGCGTGGCGCGTAAGGGCCAGCAGGGCCGCTGCCTGAATGTAGAAGTGCGCCGCGCGAGAGAAACGCATAGTGGGCTTGCCAGTAGCAAGAGCAGTGGAAAGAAGGGGAAAAGAGAGGCGAGGACCGCTGGCAGGACGACCGGGAAAGGTGAGCGAGATGTTGGCGAGATGTGAGAGTGCCCGCTGCACGCATACCCGGCCAGCGCGCCACCGCAGGGACCCGGAGAGCGCTTACGTAAGAGACGCGACACGCGCGGGACCTCGAGGACTGGGGCTACGCGTCCGCGCGACGCGTCGCCTCCCGTGAGCCCTCCGCGCTGTGGCTAGATCCAGATAATCGCCGCTATATAACAACACCTCTACGCCTCTGGCGCGCCAACATCCCTTCCACCAGAATGGCCACCATCGACGATCTCGTTGAGCTCATCTACCACGAGAAGCAGGAGCCCGGCTCGATGCTTTGTGCGCAACATGCGCTAAATTCACTACTGCGTGAGTTGCATGCTTTTGAAGCCACAGCGATACTAAAGGATGTCCACGAACCACAGAGGGTGCATATGTGAGGACAATCTTCTGACCGAGGCCGTGCCACATACTGAGCGTTGTGGCGTCCAGTTCAATGCACCCGACCTATCCACGATCGCGCGCGAACTAGACGAGGAAGAAGCGCAGTATGATGAGGACCGGCACGGACAAGTAAGTGCGAACATGGATGACACTGGTAAGTGGCGAATCTCTATCATATACGCCACTGTGACCATATGCGGACGCTGCAGGATTCTTCTCGGTGCAGGTCTTGGAGAAGGCCTTGCAGGTCTGGGGGCTTACGTATGTGACCTGACATACTCGCTCATACCTCGCTAATGTATCCCTCTCGCACCCAGTCTCATTAGGTGGCGCAGTGAACGAATGCGCCCGTATCAGGAACACCCACAGTAGGTTCACTCATTTCAGTTCCAGGAACCGGTTCCTGATGCACCGTTCAGCGCGCAAATTGCATTCGTCCTTAACCTGGAGCAGCACTGGTACACACTAAGGCGTTTCGGTGCGACCTCTCCACATCCAGACTTCAACCTGGAACACAGTGTAGGCCACTGGTTCAACCTCAACTCATTCCTCCAAAGACCAGAGTGGATATCGAAGACATACTTAGGCATGGTCTTGCAGCAGGCGGAGGCTGACGGTCAGTGCCGCCCCACTAGCATTTGGCATTCTATCAGGCTGAGCGATCCTACAGGCTACTCCGTCTTCGCAGTGGTACAGCAGAATCCAGACGCGCCACTTGCAGTCCCGCTTACCTCTGCTGACCACTTGGCCGCCACCATCCCTGAGAAGCCGTCCTCAACAACGGCCACTTCTCGAGGCGCCTCTTCTTCGCACGTCCTTGATGGCTTCGAAGACGAAGATATGGAACTGCAAGCAGCGCTACAAGCATCGCTCATGCAACAGCCATACGAGTATCCCGTGCCCCCTGCTGCCCCCCATCCCTCAGCCTCAATATCCGCCGCACCCACCGGCGCCCTCGGCTCCATGCGCGACTTCGGCAACACTGCCACCCCCACTGTCCGCACGCCCCCCATCGCCCCGCGACCCCCTCCCCAAGTCGTCGACCTTCGCGATGACGATGACGATGACGAAGAGTATGATCCCGACTACGTTCCCGAACCCGACGATGACGCCGGCGCCGTCAACGACGACCCCGTCGCCGCGAGCATGGCGCGGAATCGCGCCTTCCTCGCGCGCTTCCAGCGCGAGCAGGAGGCGGCGCTGCGCGAGAGCTACGGCGACGAGGAGACGGAGGCGCGCGCCGCACAGCGACGACGAGAGCAGGAAGAAGAGGAGGAGATGATCCGCCGGGCGATCGCCGAGAGCGAGGAGATGCACCGGGCGCGAGCCAGGCAGGGCCAAGAAGACGTCGAGATGCGTGGGCCGGAGGACGAGCCGCCCGTGGTGCCGCCCCATCCGTCGACGATGCCCATCGGGCACAGGGTGTACGACGACGAGGACGCGGAGCTCCAGGCGGCGCTGAGGGCTTCGCTGGAGGGTGTCCCCGAGGGTTTCAGGATGCCGGACACACCACCGACTACCGCACGCCCGCTCCAGTCTGCGACAACGTCCGCCCCGGCACCACCGCCTATACAACGCGAGCCCTCCGTCGCTAGCACACAGTCCGAGAGCGACGCTTCGATAGCGACGGAGTCAGACTCGGAGCCGCCACCGCAGGAGCAGCTGAGCATGGAGGAGATCAGGCGGCGGCGGTTGGCGCGTTTTGGTGGCTGAGGTCGCGCGAGCGGTGCATACACTGTGAAGGATTTCGGTACATACTTAGGGATAGTAGACAACACGCATGTGTGACAGTATCGGCATCGATGCACTCAGTTATTTGATATACAGCGTATGCACACATTAACCAGGTGTCTGAACATCGCGCCTATGGCGTGTGGCAAATAAGTAGATTGCGATGTATTGTAGGATATGAGGGTAAGGAAAGCTATGATACATAGGTCTAGGTCTACTGCGAAAGCGACGACGACACGAGACACGGCGATTGTCCATGCACGTACACGCACGACAAGTCTGCAGTCCATCTCCTGCAACCCACACCAACCCGGCCATCGTGAAACGAAACAGCCACCACCACTTCATTATCCTATAGGAGACACACGTAACGTAACCCAGCACCAGTAATGTTACCCAGGATCCGTGTATCGCCCATCGAACATTCCCGACCCTGAGGATAAATACGAGAATAAAACATCGACACACGGACACGGACATCATACACCGAACGGATAGTCAATGCTGCTCTGCATTCGCAGCCGCAATTTGGCTCTCCACCCACCGCATCAGAACGTCCGTCTTGTCGCTCGCGCCCACCAGCGCCCCCGTGCGTAGCGCGTCGAGGATGCGCTTCCCCACCGCGTCCGTGCACTCCTCCGCACGACCGAACCCGCTCAGGCAGCCCCTGCGGTACTCCCCTCGGGCAGGCCCAGGATGGACGAGATGGTGCGCTCCTGGTCGGTCCCAATCGGGGGCAGGAAGGTGCGCAGCAAAATGGGGAGCGCGATGAGCATAGGCAGGTCCGCCGTCAAGACCTCGAGCTCGCTCTCGAGCTCCGCGAGGCCAGCGGCGAGACCACCCGCGCGTCCTCTGCTAGATGTGACAGTGGCCTGAATGGCCTCCAGCAACGCCGTCAACGAGCTGAGGGCGTCGAATGCTTCGTCAACCGCCTCACGAGCCAGTCGTGTGGTCTCCTTGTCAGCCGAAGGCCGAGGAAGCATGTTAAGAAGGTCGTACAAAGCGCGGCAATCAGCTGCCGCGCTGCTTCCACGAACACTGGGTGCGCCCGGTGGGGACGGAGGCCTCGAAGGGGGAAGCTTCAAAGTGAAACGACTCGCCGGGGGCGTAGCAGGCGGGGTAGAGCGCGTTTGGGAAGTTGCACGCCTCCCATCCTTCGTCTTCGTAGAAGATAAAGTCGGCGAGGCCGGCGGGGTCTGCGGTGGGTTTGGTCGGTTCGAAAGCGCCACGAGGGCCCGCCAAATTAGCGAGATGAGAAGTGTGGCAAGGGAGTTTTCGGCGACGGCTGAGGTGACATAGCGACCAAGAGCGCGCGCATACACCGGCATCAGACCCTGCAAAGTCATGATGGAAGGATGAGCGATGGGCGTCCGCGAGCCCCTCGGAGCACTGGGCGCGTTGGGACTCGCTTCCAAGGCATCCAGGAGCGGCATGAGTTCAGTTCTCATACCGGTAATGAGAGGCTCGACGACCCTCCTGACCATTGACATCAGCCCGTCACGGATGGTCTTGAGGCCGTCGCCTCTCATGTCCGTCTCGAGGCCCAAGCCCAAGCCATCGAATGCCTCGAGGATTTCGCCAGCAAGGGTAGCGAGGCCAATGGCATGAAGCTGAGTCGCATTGGAGTTCGGGTTCTGCGGCGTCGGAACGAGATTGTTGTGAAATGCCGATGAAGCCAACAGCGGTAGAAGATCGCTTGACAGGTTCGACAGCAATACAGACAGCGGTCGCTGCAGCGACCGGAGCAGTGCTCTATAGAGATGCGGGTTGTCACGCGAAGCCTTGATTTCCCTGTTCTTCATGTCAGAAAACTATGAAGCAGATGGCAGGGTGCAACACGCACGAGGCAATGAGGGCGCCCAGCGCGCGTCCACGCCCCGCTGGTATTGGCCTTCTACCATTCAGAATTTCATTGGGAGCACCAGGTCCGGTGGGCTGGGCAAGAGCCTTCGATACAGCCTCACTGAGCTTGAGACTCAAGACATCCATGTAGGAGCCGTCCTGTGTCACGGTAACAGAGGCTACGCGCGCCGAAGGCGGAGCCGGGGACGGGGAGGGCTTCCTGAAGGTCGAGAGCGACAGCTTTGAGAGCGGGCGCGCTGCCCTGTCGGTAGCCACCGCTGAGTCAGGGACAGGCGACATGACCGGGGAGGACGGGCGACTGGTCGGGCGAAGGAACGATGGAGTCTTGAGTGTCCCGTACATTTTGTCGTATCGGTTTAAAAGCAGAGAGAGGGTGCTTTAAATACGGGATCAATGGTAAGTAGTGGGTGATGCGGGGTGCGTTGTCTATTTGTCCGGGTGGGTAGCGAGACGTGTCGGAGCCGGCGACCTGAATCCGAGGCTAATGAGGTGAACTTATCCCATATGGAGGAGCAAGGGTTGTCAGGTAGGGCTGTAGGGCAAGAGAGTCCTAGGGTGGCCTGTCTGTGTCGACGAGAGGGAAGCCCAGTGGTCCGGAGGGAATGTTGTGGATGTGGTATGTGTTGCTGCGACAGACATGCAGGTCAGCAACCGTCTGAGATGAAACTGTGGGACGTGGGCAGCACGCACCCAAGCAGCGAGGAGAATCTCATAGATTGGTAGCGACTGCGCTGAGGAGAGTGTTGCCGAGGCAGCGGGAGGCGGGGGAAGAGGCGTCCTTGCTCAGAAAACTGTCCGTGCTGGTATATACCTGCCTCCGCTTCCCACGCCTCTCGGGCCTTGCGCCTGATTCTCCTGGATCCGCCCCGCCTTGTCTTCCCCCTCATCGATGTCTTCGCTGGCCACTCGTCTGTCTGTTTACGTCCGCCGGAACACCATGTCCTCTCTTTTGCTGCCTCCATTCTCGCGCGAACACAGCGTCGGACAGCCGTTCAGCGGCCGTAGCCCTGGGTGCACGCGTGCAGGACCCACATCGGGCACATCTCGCCACTTGCTCACAAGAGACCCACCTCCTCGTGCCTCCGGTGGACAGGGGTGGAATGTGGCCATCGATGACCGCGTTAGTGATGACACAAGGGTACGTTCGCCAGCCACGCAGACCCACCTTCCGCATACACGGGGTCGGAGCTCGTTGTTCCGGGCGTGCATTATCGGTGTGCGGTCTTCCCTTCGCCGCGGTTACATCCCACATTCGACAATGCTTCCCCATGTCCGGCGACGAGACCCACTTCCATGAATGTGGGGTGTCTAGGCCACCTTCCAACCCAGGACTGGGCTCATCTTGAATTCCGATAGTGACTGCTTTTTGATTGGTCGGCACAATGAACGAACGAGTCCTTGACGCTAGTTCGACACACATGAAATGCTGACTGGCTTCGCGTTGCGCGTTCGCTTCAAGCACGTTTGTCTTCTCAACGCCGCCAGCAAGGCCGTCACAGTGCACGCTGCAAGTGTAATGAATCACAACCACTATCAGAACGTAAGTTTCAATTGCAAATGATCAAGGCTACAAACACTTCGGATAGCAAAACAGCAGGGTGATAATGCAATGGAATACAGTCTTGTATCAGCGAAGACACTGTCAACTCAATGTGCGGGTAGCAAGAATCGTAAATTGTCGTGAAGTCGTAAGAGGAAGTGAAAGACGGCACATTATTGGACACCATCATGACGTCCAAACGGTCACAGTCTGAGCGAAACCATTCTCGTTGTTGGTGTAGCCGATGATGGCGTTGTAGTCGACGCTGAGCTGGTAGGTCGAATACACCGTATTGAGACCGTAAATCCCAATGTTGCTAGAGTTGGAGTCAATCTCGACGATCTGTGACTGGCAGTTGTTGCTATTATCACAGCTCTGGGTGTAGGCCTGGTAGAAACTGTAATGGCCGGCACCTACAGTCAGAAGTGATGAGAATCGTACAGTGTAAGTACAGGTGTGAGTACACACCGACGATGAGAATGTTCGAAGAGTCGGTTATGTATAGGCCCCAAGCAGCGTTTCCTGGCCAGGACGAAGGGTCAAAATAGGTTGCACTCGGTATGAACGGGGAAGACGGCGCCGGATCAGGTTGAAAGTACGGCTAGCACGACGTTCAGTGACGATAGCTGCATCCTGGAACTGGGTACCCACCGACTCAGTCTGGATGAAACCCAGGTAATGATTCTGTGCGTTCGCCAGTCCGTATTGGTACATGATACTGTGTTCGCCTGTGCTCGTGAAGTGAGTGTTAGAATCTGGATCAATCAAATAGAAATCAGGCTTACTGGCAGTCCCGACCATCCAGACCGGGCCTTGAGACTCGGACAGGATTCCACGAGCGGACCATAGGGTCAATTGGCCTCCGCCTGAGAAAGAGAGTCGATCAACCGACCACACCCAGTCACAAAGTGCTCTGTGCTTACTAGAGCTGTCAAGGTCATGGTCGGCGAGCCAGACCCACAGGCCCTACGGAACGCGAGTCAGAATGCAAGGACAAATCGCGTGTTTCCGCACGAACCTCCAAGTACGCGCTAGCGCCGGATGTTATGTGTAGCCCAATGAACGCGGCGAAGCAGCTGTTGTCTCCCGCCCCCGTTCCTGAAGGACACTCCACCGTCTGCAGATCAGTTCCATTCCCTGTGTGCAATTGCGTTCAGACAGTGAAGATTGCATCTTATCACCGACTCACTTCCTCCGAGACTGTGGAACAGGCTCAGTAAGCAGGATCGTCCGCAGCGGATTCCGACGCGACTCACATAATGTAGGTGTCCCAAGTTCCTGCTG
>NW_025955592.1:0-19410 GCF_022376445.1 Fomitopsis serialis
CGACCGAGATCGAACAGGCGCACTTTCTTTTCTTGGCCGCCGGTGAGTAGATGGGAAGTGTTTGGCGACATCGCGACGGTGCGGACGATGTGATTATGAGGGAAGGAATGGAGCGCCTCGCCCGAGTAGGTATCCCAGATCTTGCTAATCGAGTGGCACTGCCGTTCAGCCCCATAACACCCACATAGAAGCGAAGCTGGACTGCACGTACGCCGTGAAATCTGCGCTTCCGGAAGCGGCACGGGAGGTGTCAGGAGACAGCTTGCTGCTCCATACCGCGCCCTTGTGTCCTATGAAAGTCCCTATCCAGTCGCCCGTCCATTCGCGCAGCATCGGGTTCCCGTCCTTGCAGCTCGAGATGAGCACATACGTGTTGTCGTCTTGCAGGGCGGAGAAGGAGAGGTGGGTGACGGGTCGCGTGTGGCCAGGTGCCACGAGAGGGACGGCTTTCGGCGGGATGAACGACATTGCTGGGCAAAATGGGGATTGAGTTAGGTGGAAGGAGATCGTACAACGTGGGCGTGATGAAAGTCGTGATACAGGCGCACCGCGCACTGCTGGGTCGAGGTCGAGGAGGCTGGTCGAGTGGTGGGCTGCAACGCGCTTCAAAACCGGCAGTGGCCTGTCTGATGCACGTGCCCGGCGCCACCGCCTCTGTGCTGCACTTGTTCGTCGCGTTCTGCTCGAGTTGCCTGCGCTCCTCCATTCAGTGTCCCTGGCGGTCTGCTGCAGCATCTGCTTGTGCATAGGGGCTGGCGACTTCTTGCCTATGCCTCTCCGAGAAAGTCCTTTGGGGTGCGACTAACAGTAGCTGAAGTCGTCTTCTTTATCCCGCGTATCAGAACCAGCCTGAGCGTAGCGGCCACTTCACGTACGTACAACTTGAAGAAGCACTACTGCTCTATAATTGCAGGACTGCGGGCGTTTGTGATTGCTCATGGACCGCAGGAGCCTCCGCGATATCGCGTCGTCTTTGCATGACTCTACGCATGCTTTGTTATCTTCAGTGCTCACGACACACTACACGAAGGAGGTCCCGGAGAAAACTGCGTCGGTTTCATTGCTTGTGGGCAGCAAGCCGCTGGACGCAACAATGAAATCACCGTCCAGTGCTTCGAGAACCATTGGCATTGTGCCTACTACTACCTGGGTGGCTGCCAATGGCTGCCAGCCCACATCATGGGTTATGAACGCGTGTGAGTACCATTATCCTACTGCGACTTTCCTCCTCCCGACTATACTTCGAAGGATCCTACCGAACCTTGTGCGTGCCAATCTTGTAGGGTTTTCAGGTCTGTGTGGCAAACAGCACAACGGGTTGTCCGTGGACACTGGGAGCGTCATGGTACGCGTTTAGAAGTCACTGGAGCCTGCCGTACGTCTTAGCCGCTGTCAACGGTGGGATAAACGCTCCCAGGCGATGAGACCATGTGGAGTCTAGTGTTCTGGATATCGACAGGTGGTACTCATTGCCTCACCGCTCGATGTATGTCGAAAGAGGCACACCCTTTGGGGAGAATGTTGACCTGTGGCTGACCGTGGCCACAGTGGCTGAGGATGGCGATCACAGTGGCCGTTCGGGCTGTGTCCCTGGACGGAACCGCACTACACCCGCATTGGCACGGCAATCACGGGCTTGGCGCGGGTATGGCGACGCCAGTGAGTGCCGGCGCTTCCCTCGGCATTCAGTTGCGCCTTCTCCCGCCAGAGCGCCCTGATCGAAGGCGGGCGGCGGTGTGGGGAAGCGCGTCAAGGAGCACACGTGACCGCGATGGTGGCGCAAAAGCTCGCCATGTCCGCCGTGATGGCGTGCTCCGGGAGGACGGCTGTTGAGGAAAACATCCTGGGCGGCCTCGCGGTCCAAACCCGTGTCCTCAATTCCGAATAATGATCAACGACACGAGCTACCGCGTTCTGAGCCATATAGCGGCGACTCAGCTGCGAACAGCCCGCCGTGCCCCAGCCCAACCCTCCGTCGTGGAACCGGTGGTCCTTGGGTGTCCCCGCCAGTGCTACTTACCGCCTCGCCTCGCGATCGCGTGCGATAATTTGTCATTACCCTGGCCTGGCAGAACGGAATACCTGCGCCAAATTGCGCGCTCCAACCTCTTTTAAACCGAAAGGCGCCCCATACTGCGCCTCGCTCCCTCGTCCCGCCTCTACTTCTTTGCCATGCTCACAGAAGCGAAGAACGTAGCCACAAAAGCGGCGAAACGCGCCGTCGGTCACCCCAAAGATCCTGTTCCCGTGGTGACCGTCGACCATTGGGTCCGTCGTCTGTCCCCGGACCCGAAACGAGAGGTGTGTACCGCTCTTCGATCACCTCCCGCGAAGCACTGATCGCGCCTTACAGGCCCTCGACTACCTACGGAGTCTGTTCCCCATATTCGGCTGGATCACCAGATACAGTATGTCGTCCGGACGTCATTTACATCGCCTTCATTGAATATTATTGTGACCTAGATCTCGGCTGGTTAACGGAGATGTCATCGCTGGCCTCACCGTCGGTATTGTCGCCGTTCCCCAGAGCATGTCCTACGCTAAGGTTGGTCCCACATACTATATTCTGAATCACGGCTTCTCACTGACTATATATAGCTCGCGACACTCCCTGCCGAATACGGGCTCTATTCCACCTTTGTCGGCACTCTGGTCTACTCGGTAAGTCACCCATACCAGCTGAGTCTTACAGACCATCCTGAGAAGTGTGCAGCTCTTCGCGACGTCCAAGGATGTCTCGATCGGTCCGGTTGCCGTCATGTCGCTGACAGTCTCGCAAATTATCGCCTATGTCAACGACCATCATCCAGGCGTTTGGGCGTCGACGCAAATCGCGACCACTCTCGCGTTCATCTGCGGCTTCATTGTTCTGGGCCTCGGTATTCTTCGGCTCGGGTGGATCGTCGAGTTCATTCCCGCACCTGCTGTCAGTGGGTACATGACTGGCTCCGCCATCAATATCGTCGCTGGTCAAGTTCCTGGCCTGCTCGGCTTGACAGGTTTCAAGTGAGTCTATCGTATACGATGCAGTTTATCAATCCTCATGTTTTCATTAGCACTCGTGCAGCCCCATACCGGGTCATCATCGACACGCTTAAACATCTACCGCAGACCAAGCTGGATGCCGCCTTCGGGATCACCGGTCTGGTGTGCTTGTATCTGATCCGCTTCGCGTGCGTGTACTTCACAAAGCGGCTCCCGCATCGACGTATGTGCATCGTCTGCTGTTCGCTTTGCCACATGGGCTTACGTTGTTTCTTAGAGCGACTGTTCTTCTTCATATCGGTCTTCAGGAACGCCTTCGTGATCATCATTCTTACGATTGCGTCCTGGCTGTTCACCCGGCATCGGGAGACGAAGGCTGGCAAATACCCGATCAGTATTTTGGGAAACGTTCCTCGGGGCTTCCAGCACCTCGGCGCTCCGAAGATCGAGAAGGACCTCGTTACCGCACTGGCCAGCGAGCTCCCAGTCGCTACCATCATCCTGGTGCTCGAGCACATCGCCATTTCGAGATGTAAGGCGTATGTTCCATCTCTAGCATGAAATGATGTCTGACATGCTGTCCAACAGCCTTCGGCCGTGTCAACGGATATAAAATCAATCCCAACCAGGAGCTCATCGCCATCGGCGTGACAAACACCATCGGTACGCTCTTCGGCGCGTACCCTGCTACTGGTTCGTTCTCCCGCTCTGCCCTGTCCTCCAAGTCAGGAGTGCGCACCCCGGCAGCGGGTATACTCTCCTCGATGGTGGTCCTCGTCGCGCTCTACGGCCTGACTCCCGCCTTCTACTGGATCCCGAACGCGGGTCTTTCCGCGGTCATCATCCACGCCGTCGCCGATCTGGTCGCGTCTCCGCGCCAAGTCTACCACTACTGGCGCGTGTCGCCTCTTGAGTTCATCATCTGGGCTGCGTCTGTCCTGGTCACCGTCTTCTCGACCATCGAAGACGGTATCTACACCGCCATCGCGACCTCCGCCGCCCTGCTCCTCGTGCGCCTCGCGCGGCCTCGCGGCTACTTCCTGGGCAAGGTGAAGGTCCGCGGCAGCGAGAAGTCGGACGCGGAGTCGCGCGACGTCTACGTGCCGCTCAACCCGAAGCCGTCGCTCTTGAAGGCTGGCGTGAAGGTCGCGCCGCCCGCCCCGGGCGTCATCGTGTACCGCTTCGAGGAGAGCGTCCTGTACCCAAACGCGGCGTTGCTCAACACCGTCATCGTGGACTACGTCAAGGAGAACATGCGCCGCGGCAGGGACATCAGCGCGATCAAGCTCAGCGACCGGTCATGGAACGATCCTGGCCCTCGAAACGGTGGAGATGAGAACGCGGAGAACCTGAAGAGACCCACGTTGCACGCCATCGTCTTCGATTTCTCTGGAGTGTACGTTTTTTCCTTACCTATATTTCGACGCCGTCGCTCATCGTCACTTGTAGCTCGCAGATCGATACCACCGCAATACAGGCTCTGATCGACACGAGAACAGAAGTGGAGAGATGGGCGGACCGGCCGATCGAGTTCCACTTCGCGACCATCCTTTCGCCCTGGGTCCGTCGCGCGCTCATCGCCGGAGGCTTTGGCACCGGTGCCCGCAATTCGAGCGTGCCTCGAGAGATCGCCGCCGTCGTCCCCTACCGCGGTGGCCAGGCCCTTGATCGTGTGGACAAACCCGAACAAGATGAGGAGGCCCGCCTTCCGATCGCCGAGGAGGAGCGCAAGTTTGAAGAGGAGACGTCACCGTTGGACCTCGAGGACACGCCCTTCATCCACTTCGACCTCATCAGCGCTGTTCGCTCCGCCGAGGCAGGCTTGCTGGCGCAGCCCGTGCAGACGTCCCGGTCGAGTACGTCGACCCTTTGCAGTAAACAGAAGGCGGAGATTGAGGAGCGCGACGCGTAGTTGTAGGTTGCACCGCTCCCGCTGGGTTTAATGTGATGACTTGATGACTAGTTGGTGTATAATCATGATGTTGCTGCACACACTATAGCATTAGATGCATGACGCTCATAAGGAGCTGTACGATAGTTTAAAGTTACTGACAGTGCCATTCGAGCCCATGTATACCATAATAACATACAAAAGTACTTGCCTTAACGTGAACTTGCGTTGAGAATGCCTGCGATTCCGAAGTCAGTGCGAGGTCTGAACGAACGGAGCCGATTTCCTTTTTTGGACACGGGTTGTTAACCTTCGATCACTTCACACGGCGCGAGGTCTCCGCGTCACCCTGCGCTCAGACTGCGACGAACCACCTCCATGAATCTCTTGCGACTGTCCTCGCGGCTTGTACTGGGCGTAGCTACTCGGAGACCACTCCACACTTCCTGTGTTTGCGCTTCAGGACATAACAAAGTCAGTGTATGGTCCTCCAACCCTGGCAGTTTAGTGAACTGACCGAAACGTCACGCAGTGGTCGAAAATCAAAGGAGTAAAGGGTGTCATGGACCGCGAAAGAGGAAAGATACATAGCAAAGCGAACAAGGTCCGTCTTCACGCGTAGTGCTTTGTCGATGCGTCCAGCTGAACCTGCCACGCAGGATATAGCGATCGCGGTGCGAAGTACGCCTGTTTGCCCTCATTCCCGTCGTTGAACTGTGGTTCCAATCTCCTTCGTATGGTAGCGGGAGGGAGCCTTGACCCCGAGACGAATCTGACACTGGCTGCGGTACTGCAGAGGTTGAAGGCACAAGGCGTGCCGAAGGAGCTTGTCGAGAACGCTCTCAAAAGGGCTGCTGGTGGAGGGGAAAGGGGAGACCAGCAGCTGGTCTATGAGGCTATAGCGCCTGGATCCGTCGGGTTGATCATGTATGTCCATCCGCCACTCTCTTGTCGAAGCCCTTACACCGACTCCGCGTAGAGAATGCCAAACGGACAATGTGACCCGGGCCATGCACAAGGTGCGCAATGTACTCACGACAAATAGGTACGCCTTGGCAACTATTGTTGTTGATGCCACGATGTTGACTGTAGCCTAGCGCACGTCTCGCACCAGTCAAGTTTATGTTCACTCGGCAAGGTCTCGTGAAGGTGGCACTGGAACATGACGGGTCATACGCAGAACTGCTTGAGCCTCTCATCGAGAAGATGATAGATGCAGGTGCCGAGGACTTCGTGGAGTCAGTACCAGAAGAGGGCGATGCGGAGGTTACTGTAAGTGCTCCTCGACTGGCTTCAGGGCTTGTAGCTAACCCGTACTTCAGTTCACCTGCCAGCCAGAAGACCTCAACAAGTTGACCTCAGTGGCCACGAAGACGGGTATGTGCAAGGAGCTCCTGAGCAGTGACCTCGTATATAGTCCTGTAGAGAAGACTGCAGACTTAGACGAGGACACTGTTCGAAAGGTGAAGCGGATTGTCGAGGTACTCGAGGAGAGAGTTGATGATGTGCTCAAAGTATGGACTACACTAGACCATTAATGATTCACTGGATGCTGTCGTTCTGTGCTGGAGGGATAGCTGATCATAGTGGCGACCGTTCCACTCCGTATTCGCGATGAAGGGGATTTGTTATAAGTAAGGTACTGATCACTTATCATGCCATTGCGAGGTGTGTCCACACCATCATAATATGTACATTGCTACCAATACGATCAATTCAAACACAGCAGAAACTGTAAAACAATGCGACGACAGAGCAGAGAGCGTGAATACATCCAAGCGATATGATACAACATTGACGATGTGAGAGGAGTGCGTAACTGTGTCCGTCGTGATACATGACAACCTCCGTTCTTCAGCGCATTACGCAGAGACAAGCAGGTCGCCTGGAATACCTCATCGAGCGAGGACTCACAGAGAGGCCTGGCCAATCCAGTCCGGGTGGAGTTTCATCCACGCGTAGCCCTGACTGCCACCCATCGTTACCAATCCGCGCTCTTCCGCTTCGGTGGAGAAAGCCTTGAAGTTCGGGAAGCCAGCGTTCTTGTACTCGTTCCTGTGTCGTTGGGACAACAGAACGGCGACGGTGGACCGCAGTAGCTCTGGCTTCGCCGTGGTCTGGTGCAGCTCCTCCATTGCGCGCACGAGGTTCGCGAAGTGCGGCTCCAACCAGGAAAGGGCAGTAGCGGGTGCAGGGTCAGAGCTGGATGTCGGGGAAGGGCCCGGGAGAGAGGGCGCCCCACTCGAGGGCGATGAACGTGCACTCAGTGTTGTAAGCAAGGTACGAGCGGCGTTAGCGCGCGTGGTGTTGGGGGGCTGGTACACGGGTGACGGTATGTTATCAAGCACGGGCGCAGTGCCATCTGAGCCAGGCGCGTGTTGGGACGGGTCATCTCGGATGCCAATGCGTGATGCTGAATCCACATCGGAAAGAGCCTCGCTGGCAGGACAAAGCATGTCCATCACGGTACGCGGACGCTCTGCTACTGGCGCAGCCATGGCCACGGATGGCGGATCTGACAGGCTGGATGCTTGCGCGGGAGCGACAGGCGGGACGGGAAAAGCATCGCCACCTCTGAAGAGAGCCTTCACCTCGACCGGCGAGAGAGAAGAACGGCGTGGAACGGCGGCGGCATCTTTGCTTGGTCCTGCACACGGGACTTCAGGAATGGCAGGTGTGCCCGTCAATTTCACCCGGGCCGGCCACTGCTCATCCGCCTTGCTCTCCTCCACAGGCGTGACAGAGATGTATGGCTAGTAGTTGTACGTCAGAAGCAGTCTCATAGATCATTATGAAGAGTCAAACTTACCGATGGAGAGCTGTTCGAAGGCGTCCGGCTACTGCTGAGGTTCTTGAGATGAAGGTTCAGATCGGCAATGTCTGGCCCAGAATCGCCAAGATCGATGGTCTCGTCAGGCATGATCTTCGACACCAGTCTTGTAGAGCTCGGCTCGGATGATGGGGTAGGTAGGCCTATATGAGTCGGCCCCTGGGGACGCAGCAGGCTACCGCCTGATCCCGCTGTGTCGGGCGTATCGCTTCCATCTGGTGTCCATGCTGCCTGCAGAGGCGTGGTCGGCGCACGTGGACTTCTGGTGTACACTGGGGTCTGCAAAGGTTCGATGGTAGGCCGTTGCTGGAGAGGGTCGCGGAAGGAAAGGCGACGCGAGGATTTGGGTGCGAGGGGCGAAGCTTGAGCAAGCGTCGAGTTGACGGATGATTGCGCTCTCCTGTGCCCGGAACGCGGCTGGTCTCCAGGGGTAGGAAGACCCGAAGCGGGCTTCTCCTTCCCGAGGATGTCAGTGCCCCAGTCGAGAACAGCAGTTGCCTGCGATCTGAGGCTGTTGTGTGTCGAATGCGGTGCAACGAGGACAACACGGTATCGTCGGAGGCGCAGCACCGACACTGCGTATACAAAGTCTCTGTCTCCGGAGATGAGGACGATGGTCGCTGGGGCCGGAGTGTCCAATGCGTAAGTAAGCATGTCCACTAAGTCGGGTACAGATCGCTAGGTTAGGATGGAAGACGAGGCTGCGAAGCATGAAGCACCGACCAATCATCATCTTATCGGCAACATCCTTCCTTCCATTATGCGGGCAGTCGGTGAGAGACACACCACATGACTGTAACTCGGACCGTAGGATGGTAGACTTTGGTGACTGTTCGGAGAGTTCCAGGTAGGCTTTGAAGAGCTTCACGCTTCCATAGGTATGTGCAATCTCGCGAATATTGTTGACGATGTCATAGCCGGTCATACTGCTCGACGGGCAGCAGTTCTCTGTAACACGTAAACTCGAGATCAGCACTTCTCGGGCCCGGAGGTGCCGTGGGACACACCGTAGTCCCAAAATATGGCGACATGTTCGTCGTCCGACATAAAGACGGTGGAGGGAAGAGAATGTAACGAGCGGGAGCCGCAGAGAGCGCGGCTGTGGATGGAGGCCTGGAGGAAGGAGCATGGGTATGAGCCATGTTTATAGCTGCGCGGGCGCCAGCGCTAACGCACGGCAGCCTGACAGTCGCGCGTCTGTTCTTAAACACCTGCCTTTTCGGGCGATTGACCGGGCGGCGCGTCGCGACGGTGGCGGACACGATCACCTGCAGGCGCCCGCCACGTTCTCCGTACGCGTCGACCTCCGCTGGCAATGCGTCTCTGGTGGGCCCTCCTGCCCCTCGTCCCCGCCGCCCTCGCGCAGTCAGGAAACGATTCCGAGTCTCTGCTATGGGGCGCATACCGCCCCAATCTCTACTTTGGGCTCAGGCCCAGGATCCCGCAGTCGCTCATGACAGGTCTCTTGTGGTATGGCACACAAGACTACCAGTCCCTCACCCGTCAGTCCAGGCTGTGAACTCTGCTGGAGATTCTGACAATGAGCATTGCCTCAGGCGCACGACATAACTGTGATCAGGGAGACGGTCTAAGCGGTTACACTTGGACAGAGTACGATGCACGCGAAGGCGGGGTACAAGTCATCAAGGATGCTCCGAATAACGTCGTCATCACGACTGAGTTCCTGAAAGTACCAGGGGAGCCCACGGCGGAAGTTGGGCCGCACGCATCAAAGGAGAACCGCTGAATCCAGGTTCGTACCTCATTACGTTTGGCGGATCAGCACAAGCAGACAGGACAACAAGCATTTCCTAGTCGGATATCCGCCATCTTTTATGCTGGGCTGGAGGGCCTCGGAGGGCTAGAGATGGAGAATGAGGAGAACGAGAACGTTGGTGATGAGTCTTCGCATTTGACAGTCTTGCCTCATGTCGGCCGTAGGGTTTCAATGGGCCTGCCAAGATTATGGGTAATTCTCCGGACTTGGATGAGTTCTCGATCCGCATTGTGGATGGTAAGTGAACTCACTCTCAGTGATTCGGTAACTCGTTGAATAGCTGCCTTGTAGGGCCGAATAATCGACATGTCGAGAGCGGCCCGTTCGCCCACGACCATGCGCACCGCATTGGCAAGACTCATTTCGCTGGCCTTCGTGCCCAGCCTGGCACGATCTGGCAAGCAAGAGGTTTGCTCCGGTTTCCTTCTTGCGTGACACGGAGCCTGACTAAATTGACTGAAGAGTTCATTTTGAAAAACATCCTGGACCATGCGCGTGACGCCTTGGGTGCGTATCAGGATACAAGCAAAGGTCTTCCCGATCCATCCTTCACGTTGCAACTATCGGACGAAGTGTACTCTGCAAGCAACCTATATGCAGTACAGAAACTTTTCGACGGTCCTTTCCAATTTGATGTGTACTACGAGAGTGAGAGCGCGAAGCAACCGTTGGATGGTGAGCTATCTCAGATAGCGTCAGTGGCTGATACTGAACCGCCTCTTGTAGCCTCTGTGCTAGAAGAAGGGATACCTGCTCTGCTCTCGAAGTACGACAAGCGCTTCGACACCGTGCTCGCCGTACCCGCTGATTATCCTACCACCGACCCGGAAGCACTGAAAAGCTTCTCAAAGGCCATAACGTCCAACCTGATAGGGGGCATCGGCTATTTCTACGGTACTTCGATTGTGAACAAGGGGTTCAGATTTGAGTGGGACAAGGAAGAAGACGACGCTTCCGAAAGCAATTCAGATATCGATGAAGGCGCCCGGTTGACTGAGCCGAAAGCTCTGCTGACGGCAACGCCCAGCAGAAGCTTCTTTCCAAGAGGGTTCTACTGGTGCGTATCCACTTCAGTCAATTATTCTTTTCTCATACTATGATACGACAGGGACGAAGGGTTCCATTTACTGCACATCGGCGAATGGGATAACGACCTCAGGTAAGTGCGTTCGGTTGGTATATGTTCATCGTGCTCACGCTTGCCAGTCTTGAGATCTTGAAGGACTGGATCAACCTGATTGATGAAGATGGCTGGGTCGCACGGGAACAGATCCTTGGCGAGGAAGCCCGCAGCAAAGTGCGTAGAGCTTTGTCGTTGGGTCGGGACTGCACTTAGACTCTAGACACCATCAGGTGCCACCTGAGTTCCAGACACAAGTCCCGACAAACGCAAATCCGCCCACGCTTGCGATGGCCGTCACTGCGTTCATCCATCGTATCAAGGCCTCCTCTGGTGGTCTGTCCGACGCAGACCTAGGAATGGACGTTGGCATGGGTGCCGGCTCACAGGTCCCGCTCACTGGCGCTGTGTCCCACCCAGGTAGCAAGTACGTCACGGACCACGCGCTGGCGACGTCCTACCTGAGGTCAATCTATGCACCGCTCAAACGGCACTACGACTGGTTCCGGCGCACGCAACGCGGGCAGATCAAGCAATATGGCCGCAAGGCACGCTCGCGCACGGAGGCGTACCGCTGGCGCGGGCGCAGCGAACAGCACGTCCTGACCAGCGGCATGGACGACTACCCGCGTGGACCGCCGCATGCCGGCGAACTGCATCTCGATCTGATCAGCTGGATGGCGTTCTTCTCGCGGACGATGCGGGAGATCGCGGAGTTCGTCGGTGAGGTAGACGATGCCGCTGCGTTTGAGGAGATTGAAAAGGCGACGATCGGTAATATTGATGGTGAGTTTGTGGTGGCTTGTGGTGAGTCCCGGTGATCTGATCGTGCGCGGTGTCTTAGATCTGCATTGGAGTGAGGAGAACCAGATGTATTGCGACGTCGGGGTAGATAACGATGGTGCGTCCGAATCTATTAGTCCATCTAAGCTGACCCATTGACATGTCCCTTCAGATGAGTCCTACCACGTATGCCACAGAGGGTACCTCTCCATCTTCCCCATGCTGCTAGGCCTCCTTCCCCCCGACTCGCCGCACCTCGGCGCGATCCTCGACATCGTCCGCGACCCGGAACACCTTTGGTCTCCGTTCGGCCTGCGTAGTCTGTCTATTTCGCATCCTGAGTTCGGCAAGGGCGAGAACTACTGGAAGGGCCCGATATGGATGCAGATGAACTTCCTCGCTCTGCAGTCGCTTTATAAGGTGCGGTCTCCATTTAATGTGTGCGATTGATGTGTTTTGACGGAGATGTCCTTCGCAGACGTATGCTGTCCAGGAGGGTCCGTACCGGCAGCGTGCACAGGAGATTTACTCGGAGTTGAGAAGGAACGTTGTGGACAACGCCTTCAAGGTAATAAATTATCTTGCTGTCTTTCTACGTTGTCCAGAACGCTGAGACGGCCTCAGGAGTATCAAAGGACAGGCTACGTATGGGAACAGTATGACGCTGTTTCAGGAGAAGGAAGGAGAAGGTATGTTCACATGCGGCTTTCGGTGCGCTTGTCGTCGCTGAATCAGCTTTTGCCAGTCACCCATTCACGGGCTGGACGTCCCTCGTAGCCCTGAGTACGTCTTCGCGCCTCCATTTGCTTAGCCGTCGTTCTAATGTACTTCCACAGTCCTGGCTGAGAAGTACTAAAAGCCCAGATTGCGTAAGTGTCCTGTGCAATGCATCAGGCACGTCGTTTGTCATCTTCCCATTCTACATGTGTATCATAGTACCGTTCCTACCTTTTTGCGGACATATGCGGACTAAAATTGTGCGATATCTATTGATACTACTATGCCGAAGAACTTCTTGCGCAGCCAAACAAGGGTCGTGGCAAGTCGATGCATTGGTAGCCGTGAAGGTGACGTGACTCGGAGTGGCCTATGTGCGTGGTGTAATCAATACACCAATCCTCCGCTGAGTACTAGTAGACGATGTCATACAGCGAACGGTCAAAACCAGAGCGACAAATGAAGGAAGGTCATGCGATAACGAATACGACCCTCGGAACCCCTACGGAAGGATGCCCTGACTCCTCGAGTAGGCGTGAGGTGCCGGTCTCGAGTTCCGCGTTACTACCTCTCGCCGCTGCCGGTTGCTCGACATCGATTTCTCGCACATCCGCTAATCCCTCGCCCAATTCCCAGTCGCTGCCCATAGTCATGTCCTCCGGAGAATTGCCTGGCCCGCGGGCAGGCGACCCGGTGAGGCTTCCTACCAGACGCGCGAAACGGATGTCGGATATTTGTGATGGGGCAGATGTGTCGACACCAGAGAAGTACGCTTCCCGTAAGTTGAGGTAGAAGTGCGAGAGCAGAATTGTTTGCAATCTGTTCGATGTCTCAAAACGGATCGTACCCTCGAGCATGGCAAATGACGCACGCGTAGGCAATGGGAATTATGTCTCCGATGACACTCTAACAGGTCGCGTGAGATTTGGAGTGGGTGTATGCACCGAAGAAGCACGAGTGACACTGACTGTAGTCGCGTCCAGGACGATATTGATGGTCATGAGGAGGAAGATTGCACTTGGCTAGGTCAGTCTGAGCGTGCCCGGGCGCGTTGTACAGGGACTCACACAAAATACATTGTGCCTGTCAGTGGGGCGCATTATTCGGGGAGAAGGATCAGACACGAAGGCAACCGATTAATGCTGACTTACCATCTCTAAGGAAGAGCTTTGCCAAAGGGATATCAGTCTGCACGTCGTTGGCGAGCTTGGCCGTGTAGACATAGCGCCAGGTCGCCGCCAACAGCAATACCTCGGGGATAACGGTGGATGCTTGCCCAGCAGGGTACACTGTTTGAATTATGACATGATCAGGTCGTCACGAGAGTCAGTTACAAGTCAAACGGAAAAGCTCCGCACATGATCTAGAGTGCACAGTGAATCGAAACTAGTCAAGTATCTTATACAGGACATGAGGCGTACCGATCAATTGCAGGGTTGCCGCCGCTGGTGATCTCGCAGCCAACAGGTTGGGGTACGGATACCTCGGTGAGGGAGCAAATCTCATACTGACGGTCGTGGCTCTTGAGAGAGTTTGCATAGAGGTGAAGATGAACGGACGTACAACATCTATCGCGGCCTCCACTAGAGAGAACAGGCAAATTGCGACCGCGAGTGGCACGGAGCGATTACTGATGGCGTAGGCACGCAATGCCGTGAAGACTGTGAGGGAAAGGCGGATACTGTGAGTGGGGATATGGCAGTCTGAGTAGAAGTTCCTTCGCACCGCCATTAGCAATATGGAACATTGCGCCGGCGCATATCACTATCACATTCAAGATGTGACCGCTACATGAGGCAGTCCTGGTCATGAGTAAGCCTGGGACCATGGCGGGATGTTCTACCTCTACAGCAAGGTCAGCCTGTTTGCCGCACCCAAAGGAGATTGTACTTCACCTCGCAGTTGGTGACGAAGAGTCCCAATATAACGGTCAAATATAGGTACACTGCAATGGAAAAATGCAGTAACAGGTACAATCCAGTTGCTACAGACATGCTTCGATGTCGCCATAACAGGTCGAATTCCCGCCAGAAGGTGAGACAGCGGTCATATGTGTAGATTGCTGTGCATGTAAGCCAAGGACACCTACGCAACACAGCAGAAGGCACTTACTGCACGCTGCGGAATAGCAGCAGTTTTCCACGAATCTGCGAGCCCTCGCATTAGTCGTCAAGTACACGAGGACCGGCACAACTCACCCTACATCGAGCATTGCCATCGCATATCCGACCTCGCCCGCAGACATTGCTGCGAACCAGTCTGCAAGTGGTGCAGCAACGTGTCGCATACATATATACCTGCGAACCATCAAAGAACCTTGATTGAAGTGACCACACGGCATGTATTGTACCACCGTGACGGTAGTCAGCCTGGAAGTCAGCATGTACAGTGTCAGTGCTGCCCAAGACGCGCTTGGGCTTAAGGGGCTCATTGGCTATCGTGGGACGGGTGGCATACTCAGCACCGAACCGGGATCGTTACTTTAGTCGCAAGGCAGGGGCGGTGGCAACAGAGAACCACATGTCAGCTAATTCCATAATGCTAGATCCCGCGCCGAAAGGAGTGTACAGGCGGGATTCGTCGGCCTTGGTATTCCTTCTGTGTGCCCGTCAACATTTCACCATAACGAGCAGTGTCGAGAACTCAACGAAATTTGCGGCCGAGGTCGGCCGGCACGCGTGCGGATCACCTGAAAACAAGGCCAGGCGAAGGCCCTCCGCCTGTGCACACATTTTCGGGAGGGGGTCTAACAATATGGAATTAGCTGGTATGTCAGGAATACAAGAGATGGAGCATCTGCCTGCCTCGCCTTGCATCCTGTGGCCAGCCACACACCCACACACGCGGCCGGCATGTACCGGGCGAACAGGATCCCGACTCGCGATCAGCGCTGAACCATCGTGTGGATCATGCATATTGTCAGACACACGCCGACAGCGAAACATAGGAATCTTACGACAGCATCATGATACATGACCACGGCAGCGGTATGTACCTATCAGTTAGATGCAGTACGTGCGAATACAGTGGGCAACAGTACAGTGTCTGCAGAGTAGACAACCCAGTGCTCACACGGCAATCTTCCACTGCTCACCATTACACAAAACCTCCCAGTGTGTCTGTCTCTTCAACTTGCTCTCTACGATGGTCCGATACTCGTCGAATTCCATGACCGAGATCTTGAACCCTCCGCACACAACGAAGACGACGGTTCGCGGATCCCCAGACGTGGACGGTGGTACAAGTTTGTCGAACAGCTCGCGGGAGTACGCCGGTACGAGCGTGGTCGAGCAGGCGAGCTCCGCGAGTATCTTGTGTTCGTCTGCAACGCGAGCCGTCAGAAAGCTGGTCCACGATCATCACATGGGAAGGCCTACTGGCAAAGAGTAGTCCAGCTTGCATAGCTAGTTCGTCGTCTACGCAGACACTCTTTATGCCGCCCTTTCTGTCAAGCGCCATGCGCACGGACCCCGAAGCAGGCGAGCTCGCACCTAGCGACGTCGCGCGTGAAGTGAGAGTGGGAAGGTGCGCAACGGTCACGTCGTACTTGTCGCAATGCACAGGTCGGACACCCTTCGCGGGCTCAGTTGTGGTGGAGAACGCACCAGGGTTGAGAGCGAGTGACTGGTAGAACAGCTCGATCCCGTGGTCTCGAGAGCGACGACAGGAACTGACGGACAAATCAGTGAGAAGCTCTGACGAGCGCGGAGAAGGGGGACTGACCGTCATCCCATCCGACCGACTTGCAGCCGAGCATAACTCCGCCACAGAGACCGGCGCCGCCGACGCTGCAGAAGATGGCGTCCGGCTTGGCTTTGTTGGGTAGCTGTCGGGTGAGCTCTGCGATCATCGAGCTATGGCCTTCCCAGAGGAGAGGCTCGTTGTATGCAGGTACCATGACACTAGTCAGCAGATGTTGCCGAGATGAAGAGTTCGTTAGCTATGTTCGCCGTGGGTAAGCCAACGGGTCATGCATACGCGTTTGAGTCGGCCGCTACAGCCTGCTCTGCTGCTCTAGAGGCGTCGAGGTAGATCTTGCCTGCCGTGACGATCTCTGCGCCTTCTCGTTTCATGAACTCTACGGTGGATGCGTCGACACCCTCTGGAAGGAAGACAGTACACCGAAGGCGTAGTGCCTTGGACGCGCACGCTGCAGCGAGGCCGGCATTCCCTGAGGAGGCAATAATGACATGAACATCAGGTCCGCGTTGGCGACGCGCGTGCAAGATGAAGTATGATATCCCGCGCGACTTGAAGGACTGCCCAGGCTGAAGTGCTGTTCTTGTCGTACATTGGCCACGTAGACTTTGTGTACCAGGAATAAGAATTCGTACCTCAAGCTTCAGATACACATTACAATTGAGACGAGCAGAGATGTGCGGTGAGTGGATGAGCGGAGTCTCCAGCCAGAGTTTCTCGGGATCACTATCGGCCGCAGTGGTCATGATGATGGGTTTGCACGTTCTGCCATCTACCCTTCCGCTACGGGCGTTCTTGTACTACTTGTTTGCAATCTGACTCAGTCGTGAGTCAGTCAAGCGGGAGTGTTACTAAGAGGTTGGAATTGACTCACCTGGACGTTGTGCGGCCCGTTGGTATCAGTTCCCATCCCGAGTGATGGAGAATGGCCGCACGTGACCGTGGCGCGCCTGTTACAGTGTACGCGGAGGGTCGCGAGCACGACAGTCACTGGCAAGCAGTACCCGCAGGAGTTTGCACTCAGAGCCCATCTTACTGATGCGCGTGCGTAGCATGCTCCTGAACGTTACACATAAATAACTGCCAACATGCGTGTGAACATGGTACGATTCCGAAAGCAAAAACGAAAGCGACGTGGAAGTGGCGAGAGCTAGTACATAGCGAAGGATAGCAGCATGGCTGACGAACGACGAACGAAAGCGGTGAATGAATGAGTATGCAAGATGCGATGCGAGGGGTCGCGCTACGTTGGTATCATACATCGGTGAAAACATGTTGCTGTCGTAGGGGGCATGAAAGGGATTGCGGTGTCCGTCTCGGGATGTACGGATGCGGATCATTACCTGTAACCTGAAGGGGGGAACACGATTTACACCATTTCGTCAGAATTCGTCCGGGTCGAAGTGCAATGAGTCGAAATGCAGCGAGTCCAGTCGCATCTCCATGTCCAGTTCCCCCCCATATTGATCTTCAAGCGGTCCTCGATCCTCACTACGTCTCCGTAGCTCGTCTTCTGAGAGAGAGCCAACGGAGATGAGGGAATATGACGATGAGACCGTGGAAGTGGATGTCGCCAGCTTGGACAAACCGGCAGTGTCAGGATCGCTGCGCGTAGGTTCTGGCGCAGTAGCTGAGGACGACCCTTGCGTGAATAGCTTCTGCAGATCCAGGACGGATATTCTATTCCGGAATGACCTCCGTTTGCTAAGGCGTACGGGCGGGACGGGGCTTGTTGGCGTTGATGAGCGCACTTGCCCATAGTCCTCAATCGAGGGCGATGGGTGGATCCGCTGGGAGTAGGCTTTGGACGGCGAGGCGATTGCAGGCATTGTTTGCATGTTGTATCGCTTCGGCAGAGGACTACCTTCCGCGGGCATACCTAATGGATCAACGTCGGATTCTGCCGAGGTTGGTCGATGGTTCGGAGAGAAGGTAAAGAACTGGGCAAACGTAAGCGACTTGCGACGTGAAAGATTGGGGCTGCTCGGGCGGGGGCTCATCTCCCGTAGTAAGTCGCCATCTGAATACCGGACGTTCTCCGCGTCTGGCGAGGAGCACGTCGGCGATTCTGTATCCACCTCTGTCGCTGTCGGACGATGATTCTGAGAGAATGCGAAGACATGAGAGAGGGTGAGCGATTTCCGGCGAGGCAGCTTCGGGGAACTCGGGCGTGGTGCGGTATCCCGCCCCGCTGCATGCTCGGGCTTGCGCGCGGGCCGAACGTTCTCCTCTGAGCCCCAGGAGCCAGCGCTGTTAGAAGCGGACGTGCGTCGAGGCATTTTGCCTACGTTCTTTATCGACTTCAGCGCCTCTGTTGCACGCAGCCTGAGCGTCCGAGACTTCTTCATCCCCTGACCCTGCATCTCGGCCGCGTCGTTCCTGCCCTCGCTCCTCCGCACCTTGACCACCTCCACGACGTCCTCGTCCATGACCCTTCTGCGAGAGCTTTCCTTGTGCTCCTCAAAAACGTTCTCCCTGATCAGGGCTAAGGATCCCCGCCGCGGTAAGACGATCGTGTCCTGCGAGTCGTTCTGCAGCGTCCGGTGAAACGCGGGTGCGCGGTTGTCCATCTGCTGGTAGAGATGGAGGGCGGTCTCGAGCGCGTCAATATCTGGGGACGTAGAGTGTACCTCGTGCACAGCATCCGCAGCGTCGAAGTAGCAAAACGGCGGGTTCTCGTCCTGCTCCTCCTCTGGTGGGATCACGAAGACGTTAGGTACCATGGCCTGCGCCATGGTAGGCTCCTGGGACGGGGGTGGTACATCGAGGGCGATGGAGGAAGAGCTCTCTACTGAAGGAAAGGAAAGTGCAGAGGCCATGGGCGTGGGCTGGCCTTGTCGGATCGTACAGTCCAACGCTTGCGGGACAGGTTGAGTATGGGCGCTTGTTCGCATTCGAACCAGTCGCGTTACGCAATTGTCAGCCGCCAGATCCCGTGATCGCGTCGCGTCGTCGTTCGAAAGCCTGGCGATTCGCACACGTATATGAATGCAGTCGGCAAGTAAACAAAACGTCTATGAGATTCGTACGACACTGGTAAGTCTATCCATGCATCCCAGTGCAAACATTCGTAATAGTGCGTGAGCATTCCTCTATGTAGATCATCAATAAATCGTCGCCCTTGATTGAGCCATAGCAATCACGGCGGTCTTCTCGTCTAATTAGTTCTTCACAGCATCAGAGGGTATCACATCCTTGATGGCATAGCGTGAACGGTTTCGTATCGCAGGACCATACGCCTGCGAGAACATGAACACCAGCTGTAGAGACTCGCGAAACACTCACCCAGAATAACCACGGCAAGGGCATACAAACCGCTGTCAATATCGCGAAGACAGTACCGGCCCAGTGGTCCCCGAGGTTCCTATACATGATCGGTATCACCAGCGGGAAGAAGCACGCGCAGATCGAGCGGAGGACGACAGTCGCTGCGAGTGCACTTGCGGCGTAGATCTGGTACGTGTCCATAAGGTACTGCGTCGCGCCCTGCATGACCAGCGCGACACCAGTTCCAAACGCCCCCGCCGCGATAGGCAGCATCCAATGATACGAGGGTGTGCATGTCCTGCGACACAACGTTTCGTTGAGAATCTCGCAGCCCACAACGG
>NW_025955593.1:0-19364 GCF_022376445.1 Fomitopsis serialis
TTACCATCGGCTGAGCGCCTCGTGCCTCAGCCTGAGACGGCGGTCATCGGCGGCTTACCCGATTCGGCTGAGGCTGGCCTGAGCCACGGACACCGGTGTACCCAAGGGGCATCCCATGGAGAAGCAATATTTTGGGATTTTTCCACATTCAATGGGGCTCTAGTAAGAGCTCAGGTAGTGTGGCTTCAAGCCATCAAAAAACTCGGCATGAAGAGCTGAGATTGAAAGATTACTTTAAAAGGTAACATTTGTCAGCAGTCCAGCCAATGGGAGTGCTCCAAAATCCCTTTTGAGTGACCGGAGTCGTCGACAGGCCGGAATTCCGGCCTGTCGACGACTCCGCTTCGGCAACGGGCGCTTAAACGGGCGCTTAGTAAGCGATGTAAGTTCAGCCTGTTACTGCAGCAAATCTGACTTGTTTTGGGCCCAGAAAAGTCCAGGAAAATCGGATAATATTCCAGGAGATCTGTGGAGCATTTATGAGCATATTCACAAGTAGAGAGGATTGTCCTGTATAGTTATTCAGTGCTGGGACATCAACACATACTTGCTATGACAATATTTCTCCATTTGTAGCACTGCTGTGCATGTTTCAGAGACATCAATGTGTTGGACACTATACACTTGGCCATAGAGGACATCTGTCATGTGTTTCAGATGCAACAGAACAAATGCATATTCACAGAGTCACTTCTGTTTTTTATCTTAGCATTTTGCTACTCATTCAACCACTTCTCTCAAGAAACTATGATAGACACTATGAATGAAGGGCTATGAGGTGAGCTTATGATATCTATAACAGTTGGTTGGAGCTCAGTCAGTGTATCCCAGTCACATGCTACCCAATCATGTCTACAGAGGTAGGGGTGTTTCTCTGCATTTTGAATTTTATACATGGGCAAGCCATACTGGTCATAGCCTCTGGGGGTCCTATAGTGGATCAATTTCTTACATACAGCAGGTACTACAAGTGGGTCCAGTTGCACAGAATTTTCCCTGGTTTTATCTGCATTTTCTGAGCCCAGACTGAGCAGCTGCATTGGAATTACCATTTGGGGAAGGTTAGCTACCCTTTATGGCAGGTTTCAGATGTCATAAAGACATACAGAATCTATGGGCAGTCTACAGGCTTCAAAAGAGTCACTTTGAGGGTGAAAAGGGATGCAATCATGTGCACAGAGGCATTTGCATGTTTTTTTATTGTGTGAATTGTGCCATAACCACTGAAGGTAATGGGCAAGTCACAGCAGCTATAGACTCTATGACATCATACCTATCACATAGATTATTTTGGGAATTTTCCGCATTTTAGTGGGGCCACAGTACAGCAGGTACAGTGCCACTAAGGAGCCTGTGGCTGAGATTCAAACTCAGCCCAAAACCTCGGCAGCCTGCCTGATTAGGGCAGAAAAGGGGCTGTTGCACCAATCAGAGCAGCTCGGCATCTCTCTCATGCCGTTCGGAGGTGCAACCGTGCCAAATTTCCGCACGGATGCACCTCCGAACGGCATCTGGGCGCTTAGCGCGCGCTTAGTAAGCGATGTAGGTGCGGACTATTACTCTGCTTATATGGGCTTATTTAGACCCAGGAAAAAGCGCAAAAATCAGAGAATATTGGAGATGGACCAGGGAATGTGATTGAATCTGTCTATGAGATATGCTTGACATCAATAAAGGCAGCATTTCCAATAACTGTGTAACATCACTGATGTTACCTCAGTGAGCTTATTCATACAAGCCTGCTACTTGACTGTAGGAACTACCACTGGGGGCAAAATGCGATGTTCTGGGCAGGAATATGCTGAGGGCATATGATGATTAGCTAAAGATTCCTGACGATATTTCGCACAAGGATATTGCGGGTACTGCTTAAGTAATCCTAAGATACACGGAGGCGGAACATGGTACGATATAATACAAATGTTTGTTGCCCAGATATGGGTCACGTAATATGCTCCGCTCAAGTATGTCGAGAGCAGGCTACATATTCTTTGCACACTTTTCTCGAACTGATTGTAAGACAATGATAGCTTTCCTGACCCAGGACAAGCATGAATCAGGGAAGGACTATCCTATATGTACTTGTTCAGAATACTCTAATAATACACGAACTTTCCATACTCGGTACATGACAACACAACACCAAATTCGACGACCGCGATCTCGATCTCGACCACGATCTCGACCGCGACACCGACCGCGACTCGGACACCGACTGCGACATCGCCTGCGACACCGACCGCGATCCCGACTGCGACATCGACTGCGACATTGACCGCGATGGCACGATTCCTGCTTTTAATGCGATCAACATTGTGTTGTGCTGCAGTTCATCGTTGATGTCGCAGTCGGTGTCGCGGTCGATGTCGCAGTCGGGATCGCGGTCGGTGTCGCAGGCGATGTCGCAGTCGGTGTCCGAGTCGCGGTCGGTGTCGCGGTCGAGATCGTGGTCGAGATCGAGATCGCGGTCGTCGAATTTGGTGTTGTGTTGTCATGTACCGAGTATGGAAAGTTCGTGTATTATTAGAGTATTCTGAACAAGTACATATAGGATAGTCCTTCCCTGATTCATGCATGTCCTGGGTCAGGAAAGCTATCATTGTCTTACAATCAGTTCGAGAAAAGTGTGCAAAGAATATGTAGCCTGCTCTCGACATACTTGAGCGGAGCATATTACGTGACCCATATCTGGGCAACAAACATTTGTATTATATCGTACCATGTTCCGCCTCCGTGTATCTTAGGATTACTTAAGCAGTACCCGCAATATCCTTGTGCGAAATATTGTCAGGAATCTTTAGCTAATCATCATATGCCCTCAGCATATTCCTGCCCAGAACATCGCATTTTGCCCCCAGTGTACTCATGTAGTTGAGGACACCCCATAGGATGGTAGTGTAAGTACAGATGCATATATGTATTCTGTGCTTGCGTCTCTGTGCAAGACAAAGCCAGTGGCTGCATAATTGCCATATGAAGTATATTGCCTTCCCAAAGAGGAATCATACACAAACTGGTGAATCTGGGGCTCAGAAAAATCCAGAAAATCTATGAAATATACAGACACATCAAAGACAAGTGCATGGTTACTTTTAGTCCCAATTTTGGTCATTACATGGTGTCCATGGGCCACAATATGGCAATGGATGGTAAAATGACCCATTGTTGACCTTGTTAGCTCTGTTATAGAAATCACTGAGCAGTACACAGTGCCTAAACCACCCATATATATCACAGTGTGCATACAGAACATATTTCAGCCATAAACAAGTACTTTGAATCTGCAGAGGCACATGTGCATTTTTATATTTTGCATTTCCTGGCCTAGCCAGCCACTGTATGCCCTCAGTAAAATCCCTGTATACTCTCTGCATGAAGGACTATCAGATGAGTATACTATGTATACTATGCCTTGTTACTGGCTGAGACTATATAGGCACTACAGTGTGTGAGCGCTTGCAGCATTGAGCCACCAAGCTGCCAGTCACATGATATGTTCACCAGTTTCCTTATTGGGGGAACTGCTAAGGCGTTTCATGGGCCTCATATCCATAACTGAGCACTTAGCCACTGCATTTGTTTGTATCTGTTGGTCCAAGTTGCGTCGTCTGGGAGTCTGAAATTTTAGACTCAGATAAGCAACCTATACTAACAGTTACTTATCTCTGCTTATTGGGGTGGCTGCATGTCACGTGCACTGTGGGAACAAACTGCCATTCTGGAGGAATCGCTAAGGCGTTTCATGGTGGTCCATCATAAGAACGATACCTTCGTACCTTCGTAAAGAAATATTATGCAGATATGGTGCTGTAGGAGAAGTAGTAACAGACAATGGATGAGAGTTCAAAGAAGCCTTCAAAGAACTCATGGACAAATATGGATTACCTCACATCAACATATCCAGTTACAATTCAAAGGCTAATGGAGTAGTAGAGAGAAGTCACTTCATTATAAGAGAAGCATTGATCAAATCCTGTGAAGGAGATTGGACAAAGTAGCCAGATTATGTCCATCATGTTTTCTTTGCAGATTGCATTACAGTCATCGACGGCTCCTTGAGACGCCCAAATCGCGTTTGGCGTCTTGCATCGAAACACCGCGTACTCTTCGAGATCGGACGGTGTACGCACAATCAGGCATGTCCAAGGCATCCTACAAAAAAATTGTATCCTTATCCATAGAGCGAGCGTTGCACACTAAGGAGATCAGTCGTGATTTTTCTTATCAAGACCTTTCCCGGTCCTTGAGACACCTGCCTAAAATGGTAACTATTCCAAGTGCTCATCAGTGCAGATGGCTCTTCCAGACTCTTTCCTCAAGTGAAATACCCTTACAAACCATTGGAATGATCACTGACAGTACAAAGGAAACTTCCTTTGTGTTTAACCCCCACTTTCGCGCCGTTCCGCATAGTAGGGATTATGGGCTGGTATGATTATGTAATGGTATTTGCTAAATCGGGTAATGAAATTCATGAAATGTGGTTTTCCATGTTCTTCGACATACCGTGCAGCGACCAGCGCTCGCACCATCGCAAACACGGTCTCAGTAGGTACATGACAACTGTAAACAAATTGTTGTCGTTTTTCTAGGCTAGCAGGCTTCACTGAGCACGCACTGAAGCCCGCTGTCTCAAGGACCGGGGGTGTCTCAAGGAGCCGTCGATGACTGTACAATCACCCCATCTATAGGTATTTTCCATATTACCTGTTGTATGGTGTACATCCCATACTGCCATTTGACCTGTTGGAAGCCACATTCATGCTTGAAAATTACAGGAGAGGACTATCCACTACAGAATTATTGGCATTATGTACCAGGCAGTTACAAAAGAAGCCTGAAGATGTAGCTCATGCTGCATCAGTCCTAAAGAAAACTAGATTGCAATCAAAAGCTGATTTTGAACAGTGGTATAGTAGGAGATTGAGAAGAGTGTCATATAAACCAGGAGAGTTGGTATTGATAAGGAACTCAAAGATAGAAAAGCATCATAGCCACAAGCATCTGCCTCAATAGGGGGGGTCAGAGTACGGGATTTTGGCGTGATTCAGGGTTTATCCGAGGTGCGATGTTGGACACGATTTGAGCAGAGTGAAACCGGCCAAAATTGTGCATCGTGCCCAAACTTTCGAAGCGCCTCCGGAGGTGCTTCAACATCCGAAATCACTGAGCATCGCTTGACGATCCTGGTCTGTGCTTCGCTACCGCCTTGGTATACAGCACCTTAGTGACAAAATATCCATATATATATATATATAATACATTTTATGCCTTTTACTGTGTGCGTGCACCATGCTCGCCCTCTTCAGTCTCGTCACTGCCAACTAGTGCCTCGCCACCAGCCTGCCCTTGCCAATAAATGGCCCAAAAGCAGACCACGGCACCGGGAGATTGTACGGTGATACGCCTCTAGGCTATCTAAGCCCCGAAAACGCAATCTAGGCCTCTACGATGCTCCGAAGCTCTTAGAAGATCCACTACAACTGTTCGAAGATTTCGAAGTTCGTAGCCAACCCTGGCTCACCTTAGAAGACTATCCGCGACCTTCCGGCACCTCAGTGACGCTATAGGAGCACCTACCCACCTATCTAGACGACCCCAGAGCACGCAGGTCACTCGAAGATACACTATGTGTTAGAAGACACTCGAACATGTTAGAAGACGTGCTACGGTGTTAGAAGATCTCCTGCGAGACCATAGGATGCTACAGGATGTCCAGTGAGTCCTTGCAGGTCGTCTCACATCCTTGACGAGTGGTCTCGGTTTCCGGCGTCATGTGATAGCCGGTCGGCCTTCGGACCACTGGTTAGCGAGCCCGAGAGCAGTTGTCACGTGTTAGAAGCCATAGCCGGATGTTTGGGGCCGTCGGAGCTCCGTAGTGGTAATAGCCGTGTTTCCCTGTATATACTCTGGGACTGGTTCCCTTCGAATCTCAGAGACCCCCTTACCCTCTCAATCTCACCTCGCACCGGCGAGGTTCGTCAGTCAGCCAGTACGTTCGAAGTCAGCAAAGTTCGCCAGTCAGTCAGTACGTTCGAAGCCAGTCAGTCAGTTCGCCAGTACGTTCGCTAGCTCGTAGTTGCCCCGAGAGGCTCTACACTTCTCCTCCTGCCGTCGCTCGCCTTTCTTGTCACCGTTCGTTCGACCCGTCTGTCGAAACCCTCCCTCCTACCTTCGAGGCTTAGCCCTCGTCTTCGAACAGTCTTCGACATCTTCGAAGCTCTCCCACGTCGTTCGGAGTCTCGTCCGTCCTCCTCCTTCTTACCTAGACCACTGTACAGTCCCCTGTACATCTCATAGACACAGAGGCCTCGCATACCACTGCTCGACCGCACGGTTGGGTTTTTGTGTGGCTTTTGTGTTCTTTTCAGTCGCGTCAACAGGAGCGGCACCTGTTGCCCATACAGCAAGGGGCCGCAAGGAAGCACCTGCGAATCCGGTGCTGCCCGCAGAGGCGAACAAGGCGAAGGAAGGGTGGCTCGGACGCAGAGACAATTGAAGTCAAGGGCGTAGATTTCACACTGCCAGAACTATCAGTACACTAAGCCATTCGCGGCAAGATGGGACCAAACACTCACCTGGGCTCTGATCACTGCCATTGGCGAGGATGGTGATATCAGTTGCAGCCTGTTCCCGGGCCCCGGAGCCAACACGTCGACAACAAATGGGGGTGGGAAGAAGAAGACGGAGTTCCACTTCGCGCTCACTGTGATCCTGTTCGAGAACCACGAAGAGTATGGAGACGACTTTGCGCGCATTGAGGCAGAGAAGGGCAAGGTGAAGACAGCACTGCAGAGGACATGGACTGGTAAGATAAAGAATAAGATCAGTGTGTGAGTGTCAATCAACTACGTACCGTGAAACAGCACTGATCAGTGCTGCTGTGGCTGGGTGTTAGGCTGATCAGGGAGACATGCAAGCACATGGCCATGATGTGTGACACCGGCGAGGGTCTCACATCCCAAGAGCTTGAGGAGCTCCAGGTTACAGATCCTGACCTGTACAATAAGTGGTGTAAGTGTCTGCTATCCTCGTGTTCTGTGGATAGTAAGTGTACTCACCTCGGGTTCAATCAGAGGTCATCAAGGCCGAGTTCCCATGGTATAGGGAGCTGCGAGATCTCATTGGCAACCGTCTGAACAGTAATCCAGTGGGCCTAGGGAATAGCAGGAGTGATGTGGACGTCTCTGTGCTCTCAAATGGTCCCCAGGCAACCTCTGACACAGAGTCTGAGGATGCGGATGTCGTCGATCTCATGGTGGATGTGGCCGCTACGACTGATGAGCCAAACACTGCACAACACACCGCGGACGTACACTATTCACCTTTCCATGACAATGACGAGCTCTATGCCACCTCGTCCACACTGCCAATGCTTCGAGACGAAGGCACCGAGTCTGCTGAAGAGGGTGCAGCAGCCCCTGAGCCCGCAAAGCACAAACGGAAGATGCCGTCCACGGAGTTAAGTGATGGAGAGGAGGATGATGCGGATGCGGGCGAGGGCAAAGCCACGACTAAGGTAGCTTCGACTGAGAAGGATCGCCCCAAGCTGGCCAAGACAAGCAAGAAGGCAACGGCCAACCCAGCCACCACGCCGAGCAAGACTCACCCCACGCCGAGCAAGACTCACCCCACGTCGACGAGCAGCAAAGGCACGAGCAGCAAGAAGTCAAAAGCGACCGATGTGAAGGGCACCAAAAAGCTAAAGTATTCGGAGGACTTTACCGGGATCGCAATCACTGAAGAGCATACAAAACAGAAGCAGCTCGACCTGAAGCGCATGGACAAGCAGTACGAGTTGGAGAAGCTGAGGATGAAGGCCGACATGAAGAAGGAGACAATCCGAGCAAAGGCTGAGCTCGAGAAGGTCAAGCTACAGGCTGCCATGGAGTACCGGCTGGCGAAGCTCAAGTACGGTAGGGGCAGCACGGCTCCTGCTCAAGGCCCTTTCACAGGCTTCAGCGAACAAGCCCAGGCTGGTCCGTCAGCATTCACGGACGGGCGAGGTCAGCATGGCCGTGGCGCCCCAGCGTCGCTTGACGAGCAACTTCCATGGCAGTTCGGTAGGTACCAACTCTAAAACGGCTCCATCCATATCAATTCACCATGGTGTACCAGCTCCGGAGCGAGCCAGGAGTGTGACACCTGTGATGTCTGATCCCATGCAGCACCACAACTTCAATTTCCCACCCGCAGACTTTGGTGGTGCAGATAACTGGCCTCTTATGGATGATCGTGATGGCACCAATGCATAGTATTGAGGCTGTCTTGTTCGAAAATTTATCTTCATCATACAAAGCTATACAGATATGTGGTACACTACTCCTACTCCGAGTCAGACGCAGACGACTCGTGATCTCGGTTATTACGACGATGCCTCTCTTGAGCTCTAAACAACACCGCTTTCAGATCCTCATGCCACTGCCTCGCAGCTTGCAGTCGTCGACCAGCCAGGTAGTGACGTCGTGGTTGCAAGTGTGCATTGTGTTCTGAATCTGAGGTCGTATCTGACAGGCCTTCTCGTACAAAGGGATCAAGGTCACTGTTGTCTGATCCATCAGCTCCTCGCTCCTCCGCCTCGCACTGCATGGCAAAAGCATGGAGGCCGATGCAAGCTTTGATCCAGTAGGTAGCGAGTTTGTGGGACTTCTCGTCCTGGATGTTGATGCGAAGGTGCTTGAGAGACTGAAAGTGGCCCTTGAGGAAGCCAATCGCATGCTCGGAGCGAACTCGGATGATGGATACATGGTTGTTGAACTTCTCATTGTCTGGGAGGTCACGGTCAGGCCGCTTGTATGGTGCGACCACCCATACATCAATCTTCAAGTCATGTATATGATTGTAAGCCTTTGGCAGAGCAATTTTGAAGTCTACGATGTACCGGATATGCAGAATCCGCCCACACAAATTCACCCTCATCTAGGTCTAGGATATCAGCATGGTTGATCCAGAGGTCAGTTTCCTCCCATGCCGATGCATCGTGCGTACTTCCGGTGTGACCGTAGCTGAAGTCAACAATGCGCAGGTTCGGTAGGGAGATGATCTGGTGTTTGTTGTGAGATACCGACGACACAAGACAAACATTATTAATGAGACATACCTGGATGTTCATCGAATAGTTGCACTTGCGATCAAAATAGCTCTCGCCATACCAGAATGGGCGTGTGTACAACGGGATCAGCGTGCCATCGACCATCAGCCAGCCGTTGCGCCACGCCCGACACGAGCGTGCTTCCACCCAACGCTTAGCCCTCTCCTTCTCATGCTCCATCACTGGTGGAACCGCGGCCTCCATAAACTCCTTTCGCAGGATGGCTGTCAAGACTTGGCGGGTCGCCAGGAGGATGGTGCCCTTGGCATATCCAGACCATGCGGCAACCCTTGTCAAGCGGACACCATTGCCTGAATGGCCAAACCGGAAGAGTGCAATAGCCAGTTGATCAGCAATGGGCATCTGCTTGTTGTTGGATTCATTGGCGAAGACGGGATCATTGCAGATGCGGGCAAGGACACGGTCAAAGGTGAAGGGTGTGATGCAGAGCTCCTTGCGAAAGAGGTCCAGACAAGTCTCCTTGAGAACAGTGAGTACATGAGGCATATATGGGGGCCCACAAGGATACTGAGTGCGACTCTTCTCATAACACTTGCTGTACATCCTCTTGATTGCTTTGCGAACGTGGTGGCCTATGCGACTCGCCCCCAGTGGCTCATCAAAGTTGTCGTCTTCATCCGACTCGAATTCTTCATCACCTGCACCCTCATCATCTGCCTCATCCCCCGAGCTCATTGATGTAGAGCCATCTGTCCCCCAACCATCCCATCCATCACCAAGGGGAAGCTCATCACCCTCCGGGTCGAACTCATATGGCACAATGGGTGGCATCATGATAGCACCATCTTTGTCTGAGTCATCCGAGCTGGCGAAGTATATGGCCTCAATTTCACTGAGGTCAGCAATGTCATCAGGTGAGTCCTCGACTTCATCAGAGCTTGAAGAGTTTGTTGACTCGGAAGGGGTAGTAGATGAGGAGCTTCCACTGCTAGTGAGAGAAGAGTCGGTGGAAAGAGAGCTGAGAGAAGAGAGCAAAGGAGAATGCTGCTGACGAGGCTGTTGCCAGACTTTGCGGAACCGGGCCTGTGCACGTACGAGTCGTGCGCCTCGCCGGGTGTAGCACTTCTTGTATGCCTTGAGGAGGTTCTCTGCTCGCCGACGGCGGGCAGTGCGACGTGCCATACTGTGACAAGACTCGGATAGAGTGGACTGTAGACGTAGTGGACCCTGCGAGGTCAAATTTGATCATATTGCATCTACTTGCTTTGTCTACACTACATCAATGGAGAATCAACATAACTCCAGAGTGGAAAAACGGGGAGTTCAGAGTAGCCGGTGATTTTCAAGCGATCCTTCAGCAATCTTGCAGCCATGAAACACCTTGACATCGCCCTTACATCACCGTGTGAATCCCCGTCAAGATCACTACTCTGACTGCCCCTAATATTTAGGGCCAAAAGAATTGGATGGTGCTGGCTGGAAACAGAAAGTTGCAGCATTTCACATTATGCCCTATATCAGCCATCATGATCCACATTTAGCTGATCTTGCACTTGATGAAAATGACACAGACAGCAAAAATGACAGTGATGTTTGAGGAATTGACATAGCACTATGCACAGACAGTTGTGGGAAAAGGCATTGCTTTAACAGCCAATTAACCTAAACATGGATATGGATGCCCACAGACACAAACAGATCCACACAGATCAGCGTCACAAATAGAATCCATTACTCACTGCATGCAACTTCTTTTCCCCACCAAAATGATCAGCACTATCATTGTTGGCACTATCATTATCATCATGCTCATCATCCTCTTCTGCTGTGGCCCTCTTCCTTAGATGGAAGGTGTGCATCTTCATCCCATTGTCCATCCAAGCTGCCCTAGCATGGCTAGTTTCATCAGTTATGATGTGCATTTTGTTGAACACAATCAGACCAGTACACTTCAAATTACAATATTGATCTATTCTTTTGATCAAAAGCACTCTATAGACACCAACCAGGCAAACACATTGCCAGTGTAGGAAAGGGTTATTGAGAACAACTGGGGACAGTTGCAATATTTTGTGTTGGGTAGATGTCACGTGTTGATGGCCAATGGAAAGACATATTGATAGTTGAAAACACAAGAGTGTCATGATAGCACAATAATGAACAAGACAAACAACAATGAAATCAAACAAGGTGGTTGTGCTGCTCTACCATGTCAAGTAGGCCAGGAGATGGTCAAGAGCCAGATCAGGGAGAATGAACTCAAAAGAAACAAAAGTGGTATGCAAGATGAAAATTGTATCCACATAGTATGTATGGACCACTTTGTAGCAGCTGGGCCATTCAGGCCACTCTTCAACACATTTAAAAAGATATAACATACCTCATTGCAGCAGCAAAGACAGGCAGAGAACCAATGAGGCGGGGCCATTGTTGTTGAGCCTGCCACTGAGAGAAGAAAGAGTTAGAGAAGGAAGGGAGAGAGTTTAGTAATAACACACTAAGGTGCCCTCCCCATCAGTGACCTCACTCCACATGTCCCAGCCAGAAGACTTGTCAAACAGTATGTTGTGGGAGAGTGGCATGACTGTGGTTGAGGGTGGATAGAGTGTGGTTTGCAGTGACATGGCAGTGCGTGCACACATTAGGGAGACCAGTGGCTGAAGATCTAAAGTCAGATCAAAGTCAGCTGAGTGCCTAGATCCAGTCCATGATATTCAGCAGTGCCTACTCATTTTATTGTGCTTTGTCAGCACAATAGAGGTGCTCAGTCAGCAATGCCAAGAGCATGAGTAATTACTGGAGATCAGGCCACAATGGAAAAAATTATGGGATTGGCTGGCAAGTTGGATGATATTGATCACATGATAGGATTTGATTGGTTAATCTGAGTGCTTGCTTACTCATTATCTTACTTAGCTGCTTATTAAGCAGTTCACAAAGTGTATATAAAGCTCTGTGTTTTGCAGGCAAAGACATGCAATCCAGTAGTCCCCTCTCAGACATCTGGTGTGAGAGATCTGCAGTTCCCATTTAAGTCAATCAGTTACTATTTGAGGCAGTATCTCACACAGTGTGAGACCTCTGATAGTATCTTCTGGTCTAACAATCAGTAGTTTGTCCAATAGCACCTTACTAATGCTATCACTCTCACTGAGCAAGTCTTCATTTGGAAGTATTGTCTCAGTACATCTTGAACCATTCCAGAAAATATGTAAAACATATACAAATATTACCAACTCCCATACACACTCCTAAAACACCTATAGTGAACCTTTGGTTTTCCCATGAACAACCGTATAAGCTTGGTGTTCACCTAAACCCCAGTGAACACAGAGGAAACAACTTTCCTATTGACAGTGCGTGCTTGTGTGAGGTTGCACTCACGTCAGTATAGTACGAGTCAAGCAAATGAAATGAAAGGAAAACAGATTTGTCATAACACTTGCACATGCCGGGAAGCTCAAATTCATGCTCCTCACTGATAAGACACTGCTAACCAAGATATCATATCCAGTACTGCTAGACAGCACTCTGTGGTGAACTGACATTATTCATCCCACAGAGCCAGAATATTGTCTCAACATTCTGCAGCCAATTCAAGATCACTGCCACTGCCCTGCCTGTGACATTCAGTGAGCTTCCCCTGGCCTCCACTCAATCACAGAGGATCTCCCATTGAGATATGCCACAATACACATAATCTGTGACCTCAGGTGTTTGTGGGTCAAACAGAAGCTGAAGCAGGATGTAGAGCAGAGCCAACTGATTCACACTCTTGATGCATAGGTATGCTGGAAAACCATGTCTCTGCATCAATACTAACTAGATAATGTCACAGGCACCTTCAAGAGTTGAGGCCTCATTGTCTTAATCCTTGACACTGTTCTATTCCAATGCCCTGATGGGCTTGGTAGACAGCCACATCTCTTCACCAATGGTGTCCCTGATAATATTGTTGCAATTGCGAGCTGCATAGCTCTATGCACTTTAGACAAGTGCATGACAAGTGTGCACAATCCCAGGAACTTCTCTTGTGAAGTATACAAATTGCACTGTGAGTCCCTCCTCAAGTTCATAAGTCAGCTGAAGCAGGAAAGAAATGTGCATTACCAGAGTTTGTTTGTCAACATTGTTCAGCGCAGATGGTGCATCTGTACATATAAATATGAACAGATGAGTTGCTGATACTGATGTGGCCAGGGGATGGGCATTGGGACCTGCCATTGCAACTGATGTCACCCCTGGCCTGCCACCACTGGCTCTAGAAGTGTGGAAGTGCAGCTGGGGTTTGACAGCAATATGTAAGCCAGACGGCTTACTACTATTGCTACTTACCATATCCAGTTTGTGTGTGCCCATTTGGTGTGCCACCGGTTTGCTTCCACAACACTTTCACTCTTAAACAGATATACTCTCATCTCACACAGCTCTCTGACTGCATTCATTGAGTGCTTGCCGCCGGACAAGCCTGGCAGTGTTCCACAATATTGACAACATGTAAACTTTTTTGTGCAGTGTGTATGGGTCACAAAATGCATACTTAGCCTGAGTGCCTGACCACTGGTCCAGGAAAGCAATACACTGGGCCCTTCCCATGTAGAATGAAGGTTTGTGGCATACATGTATAGAAATATACAATGAAAGAATGATCTAAGAGATATAGAAAATGTACCCTAACATTGTAATTTGAGTGGCAGCATGCACACAGAGCCAGAGATTGCAGTGGGAACCACTGCATTTGTCCCAGTATAAGTGCCTGCCTTAACACACCTCATTCCAGCATGGAAGATTAAGGCTTATAATTTGGAACTTAGGCAGTATATCACCCAGTCCTGAGGATAACCAGCAAACACAGCTGCTCACAGATTTTCAATATAGTATGGGCTCAGCAACTGTGCCACCGCATCCAACACTTCTTGTGCTCACATGTGCCAGTGTATTTGAATCCACCTCCAGCTTGGACTTATCTCACTTTACTACAATTACACAGATGTGCAATAACTTGCAGACAATTGAAATACCAATAAACAAATCTGTTAGCATTGTCAGCGTTGCTTCAACTCACCATCAATCGGAAACCACTCCGGCCTGCTTCCTCCGAAAGATTCACAGTCCCATTACGTAAGCTTTGCGGTCCCTTAGGGGGGCAATGTACAGTCCTGGTAGAGCTCCAAACCCCTATTTGAGAGGGTGTGCCGAGACCTGCCTGATTGGGATGTATTGAGCGGTCTAATCTGGTCCCGCAAAATAAGTGCCCAAGCCACCGGGTCCTGCCCACGGAACAGCGCGCGCCCGTTGCCGGCCGAGGGGACGCAAATTTGGGACCGTAAATCTGGCGGTCCGCCACCGCTTCGTTGCGCGTTTTCGCGCGGGCTCGCGCCAAAATTGACCCCGTCATCAGCCCTCTTCGTCCCGAAAGATTTACGGTCCCAAGGCGCCAATTTACGGTCCCCCGGTGGCTGCCCACTTTCTCGCCACTGTGCCTCGGCATGCCCTCGGCCTGCCTCTCCCTGCCTCTGGTGCCTCTGGCAGTGCGATTTTTGCGCTCCCTCGCCTCCGTTCCCATGTACTGTAGACAGAACCTTTTGTAACAACCCAAAATATATTTGTATGAATTTTTGTGGCCCTTTCCTGCATCACAGAAGCCCCGAGTGCATATTTTGTACTCTGCTCTACTGAGCTGTGGCTGGCCTCGGCGGCTGCCTTCCCAACGCGGCAATTCACCACTTTCCCTATCGAGCGGTCCCGTCGGGACTGCAAATCTGACCATCCTCAGCGTTACTTCCCATGATCGAGTCGGACTCCCAATGCATTTGCAATTGAACGACTTTTCAGATGATGACCCTTCACTACCATCTGGCTACTGTTGCTTCAATCACACAGTCCGTACTTTGCACTTATACGCCAACTTTGAACGATGCTAATGATACCACAATGGCATGCGGGACACTTGTGTCGAAGAAGCAAGCATTACATTGCCACTAGTGCGAATAGCATTGACATAGTTTACTATTACTCTACTGATCCATCCCATAACGCACGGCTCCGAACACGCTATCCACGTCTCCATCAAGCCTTTTGGACCAACCCACCTTACTGCTTGTCCTTGAATATCTTCTGGATCGCGGCGGTTGAGTACGACTTGGGACGCTCGAGAGCTGAAGCAAATGATGTCAAGAACAGCGGATCCACGAGTAATGGATGGACACTTACGAGCACCGAGCGCACGGTCCCAGATGAGTTGCGCAGCCACACCGAACGCACGCGAGACACCGAAGAGAACAGTGTAGAACTGCATCTCTTCAAGGCCGTAGTAGGTAAGGAGCGCGCCGGAGTGCGCGTCGACGTTCGGCCACGGGTTCTTCGCCTTGCCAGCAGCGAGCAGAATGTCGGGGACGTTCTTGTACACCTGGCCGACGAGCTTGAACAGCGGGTCGTCCGGCATGTGCTTCAGCGCGAACTCGCGCTGCGCCGTGTACCGCGGGTCCGTCTTGCGGAGGACGGCGTGGCCGTAGCCGGGGACGACCTGGCCGGCGTTGAGCGTCGACCAGACGTACTCCTTGACAGCCTCGTCAGAAGCATCCTTGCCGATCTTGGACTGCATCTTGCGCAACCAGAGGAGCACCTCCTGGTTCGCAAGACCGTGCAGCGGACCGGCGAGACCGTTGAGGGAGGCACTGAAGGCGAGGAAGGGATCCGACAGAGCGGAGCCAACGAGCTTGCCGGTGTGCGCGGAGACGTTGCCACCTTCGTGATCGCTGTGTTGCGTTAATGGCTGCGTGACGAACTACGGTGCACGGACACGCACCTGTGGATGGTGATGTACAGCCTCATGAGCTCGACGAAGCCGGGCTTGTCGCTGAAGCCGAGCAGGTGAGACAAGTTCCAGGAGTAGTCCTTGGTGGGGTCGATGGCGGGCAGCTTTCCGCGGCCATAGGTGTTGCGGTAGATGCGACCAGCGATGTTAGGCAACTTGGCGATGCTATATGCGCAGAATAATGAGCACGCGGATCCTCCCGAGCGATGACGTTGCGCTCACAGGTCCATGCAGTCCTCGAAGACGGGCTTCCAGTACTCCTTCTTGGAGATGCCCTCGGAGTACGCCTTCGCGAAAGCGGAGCCATGGTTGAGCTATAACAGACGTGTGAGCGTGACAAAGTGATGTCGACGGCGAGGACATACGGCGGTGACCGCGATGGAGAACTGGCTCATCGGGTGGAGGGTGGACGGGCATCGGTCGATGAGCTCCTCGACGAAGGCGGGCAGCTCGGCGCGGGCAGCCCATTCGCGGGAGAGGGCAGTAGTCTGCTCCGGGGTGGGAACCTCACCGGTGAGGAGAAGCCAGAAAAGGGCTTCGGGAAGGGGCTCCTGGCCGCCGGGTGCTTTGGGAAGGGCCTGCTGGCACTCGGGAATGGTCTTTCCGCGGAAACGGATGCCCTCCTCTGTGCAGGGAGAAGACGCGCGTGAGTGAGAAAAGGCGCCGATTCGGGGAGACGGAAAACCGACGGACCAGCGTCGAGGACGGAACCGTCCCAGATGAGGGCCGGGAGACCTCGCATGCCGCTGCCGGGGAAAGTCAGTCATGGGTTCGGTGGTGTCTGGATACAAATAGGACGGACCCATAGAGCTGGTCGACGAGAACGGGGCCGAACGCCTTCTTCCCGTGCTCGGCACGCGTGGCTTTGACCTGGTACGATCGACGATCAGCATGACGCGCGCGGGCGGACGGTGCAGAGCGGTGCGTACGTTCTCGATCTCTGCGGGGATGAGCTCGGCGACCCTGTCCTTGAGGGAGGTTGCCTTGGTCGAGGCCAGCCTGCCCGGGCAGGCGAAGGCGCTGCGACGGGACTGGGCGTGCGGGGTGAGGACACGTGCGCGTGCGGGGGTGGGGAACATACCTGGGCGATGGCGGAGCGGACGAGCGAAGACTGCATGGCGTCGACGGCGACGGCGGGGACTCTAACGGCGACGAGGGAGGAGGAGGAAAAGTTGGAGAGTCGCCGCCAGCGCACACTTATGAGCTCACCCCGGCCACTTCTCACGTGCGCTCGGACTTGTCGGCTTCTGCGCGCCGGCCTCTTCCTCGTCCTCGTCCCGGTCGTCTCTCCATCCCCGACGTCCTCGTCCTCCCCCGATGGCCAAACGCAAGAGGCCGCCGCTGACCCCGCCGCCGAGCAGAACGCGCTGCTGCCTCAGGTGCGTCCTGCGCCGCCTGCTCTCTCCCCGCGCCCCCGCTGAGCCGCCGCAGAAAAGACACTATCGCCAGCGCGCGCACGCCAACCCATTCTCTGACCACGCGCTCAGCTACCCGTCCTCGCCGCGCGCCATCGACTGGGCCGAGCTCTACCCCGCGTTCGCTGGCTCTGGCAAGACCCCGAGTTCGCAGACGTCGGCTGTGGCTTTGGCGGTCTCCTGATTGCCCTCGCCCCTCTATTCCCGGACTCCCTCATGCTCGGTCAGTCCTGTCGTCCGTCTATCGCCGACCTCATCCTCTCCCCTTCTTCCCGACGTCGCCCGCTGCGCCCTTATCACCACCTGACCCTCGCTGTCGTCACGAGTTCCTGCTTTTGCATGCATCCGTCTGTCGCTGACCCTGATGCGCACAGGCATGGAGATCCGCGTCCAGGTCTCGCAGTACGTCCAGGACCGCATCGCCGCCCTCCGTGCCACCTCCGCACCGTCCCCCGACAGCACCTCTCCAGGCCCGTATCAGAACGTCTCCATCGTGCGCGCCAACTCCATGAAATTCACGCCCAACTACTTCCCCAAGCACTCCCTCTCTGCCATGTTCTTCCTCTTTCCCGACCCTCACTTCAAGTCCCGCAAGCACAAGGCCCGCATCATCTCACCGACCCTCCTCGCGGAGTACGCGTATGTCCTCAAGCCAGGCGGCATCGTGTACACCATCACCGACGTGAGAGACCTGCACGACTGGATGAGGACGCACCTCGAGGGGTTTCCGCTGTTTGAATATGTAAGTGAAGAGGATCTCAGGAAGGAGGGCAAAGGCACGATCCTCGACGCGGTGTATACTAGCACGGAGGAGGGCAAAAAGGTCGAGCGGAACCAGGGCGACAAGTGGCTGGCGTGCTTTCGGAGGATCGAGGTGTCGAGGGACTGAACGGCTTCCGTACGATTACCCATATGTTGTAGCCTTAGACCATCTTTTCACGGAAATCAAAAATCCATTCTGTCCTCCATTACAACATCTCGTTCGAGGGCTTCCCCACCGCCTACTGGCAGCTTCATGCCCGTCTCCATCGCGCCGACCAACCGACTCGTGCGGTTCTTCACAGCTCGCTTCATCTCCTTGTGCAGTGCCTGCCCCGCCTCGCCCGCCAGCCTGAATATATCCGCGAACCGATCGACGTGCAGGCGCGTCTCGAGCGCGACGAGGGTGACCTTGCCCGTCCGCGGCATGACGGCCACGGTCATGTGCGGCAGATCGTTCTCTTCGAGCATGGTGAGGTCGAGCAGCGGCGAGGTGGAGTGCACACCGCCGCTGACCGCGCAGACGAAGTCGGTCATCGGGATGCCGGCACTGATGAGGGCGAGGGTGGTCGCGTTGATACATGCGTGTAGGAGCCCACCGTCCTGCTGCAGAACCTGGACAAAGATGTCGATTTGAGAGCGCGGGTGGAGCGTGGTCTGGACGACGGGCTCAAAGGTGGACTTGATCGTGGCGGCGAGCTCAAGGATACGCCTGGATGCTTGCACGAACCGTTACGCTGGGACGAACAAGCACTGGCGAGGGACTCACCTGTCTGCTCGTGCTCGTCTACGTCGCTCGCCAGTACTGAAGGGAAGCACGTTCATCTCGACGTTGATGACGGCGCGGTCGTGCAGCGTCTGAGAGCGCATCTTGGCCTCTCTCGGGCCGAAAACGGTGACAAGAACCTGGGTGAGTCCGTGGTTCATGGTGCAGCAGCCATCTGCGGAGCCTTGCTGAGAGAGGTCGATGTCGATGTCGCGAAGCTCATACTGGCGACGGCCGTCTGAACGGTAGCCTCCGTCGTTGAGGATCTCGACTCGTGAGCTCTGGCGGGGCCATTAGCGGTGGCTCGATGGTTGATGCGGCGGAATGACGACTGACCATGCCTGTGGCTGCCAAGCACTCTTGCCCGCGTGTTTGTCGTGGACGGCGATGGCAGACTGTGGTGGACGCGTTCAAGACGCGTTGGGCAGCCAGCAGCCGCTGCGTTTTGCGCGCGCCTTGCCGGTCGACCGCCACCGCGCCCCGAATATGACACGACGGGCGAAAGACTGGCTGCTTCGAAGGCTATGAGCCACTATCGCGTCCGCAGCCTCCCTA